>NW_007577985.1:306939-373040 GCF_000690725.1 Stegastes partitus
GTATGGATCAGTGAGCTCTGGACGCCCATGATCCTGTCATTAGTTCACCAGTTATCTTATCTTTGACCACTTTCGGTAACCTAGCCACTGTATACTCGGGACACGCCACAAAACCTTTCGGCGACGCTCTGACCCAGTCTAACCATCACAATTTGACTCCTGTCAAAGTCACTCACATCCTTGTGCTGCCCATTTTTCCTGCTTCCAACGCATCAGCTTCAAAAAACTGACTGTTCACTTGCTGAATCATGCATCCCACCCCTTGCAGCAGCCACTGTGTGGAAATAATCAATGTTATTCACTTTACCTGCCAGTGGTTTTAATGTTGTGGCTGATAAATGCATTTCATATATAGTGGAGTCATTTAGAAGACTTGATCTACTTTTTTTTCCCTCTGACAAAAATAAGAAGTTAGTTATTAGGAGAAATCTATTTCTGATAAAACTTTTAAAGCTTTGGAAAGACACTTTTTCTGTCCCATACATTATGAAAGCTAATAGATTCTCAACCTTCAAGCTAATGTAGAAACTAATGTGCAAAATAACGTCTAGAATAAAGTGTGAAAGCCTTTCCCATGAATGCAGCACAAAGCGCGGAACACGAGCTGTATCCGTTACTATGCATGGGCGTAAGACTTGCAGCTCTACACTGCATCTGGCTCGCATGAATTATTAGTGCGAGGCAACAGTATGCCAAGCTGTACGTGTCTGCGGTTACGCGTTTGTCTGCATGTGTGATCTCTCTTCACGCAACCATCTGGCCGGAGTCTGAAACGCTTAGGTATCACACGGTCGGCCCTGCCAGGTGTCAGGGTGCGCCGGCGCCCAGGTGGCAGCGGCGTCTTGCCAGGACCTTTGCCTGTTGGGATCCGGGGGTGTCAGACGCTACAATTAAAGCAATATTTCATTTTGATGTCGAGGTTTTTTTAGTTTTATGTTAAGGCTCACCTTGACATGACTCGGTGAGCAGTTGACCTTTGGCTCGGGCAAGCTGTGCCGGTTTGTACAAGTGTAGCCGTCCTTTCAAATCAGTGCTGAAATATGGAAGTGTGTTTCAGTCATAATGGTAGTTTAAGGTTTTTCTTAAGTCTGGAAGTGTTGTGGCATTTCAGCTGTATTATCATGGCAGTCTCAGGCAGTGGTGGAAGGAAGTATTCACATCCTTCACCAAAGTAAAAGTATTCATACCACATTGATAGAAGTGAAAGTTCTGAATTGAGAATGTCAACGAAGTATGTTACGGAAATGTTCTTGAAGTTATAAAAGTGAGATACCTCCTTTGACTTTGATACTATATTGTGTCGTTCGATTTTTTTTTTTTGTAGCTGGTTAACATGGAATTCATTTTGATCTATTTTGTGACAACCTGCAACAAACGCTTATTTTCCTTATGGATTAATCAGCTGATTGTTTTCACCGCTGATCGATTCATTGTCTGGCTTGTTAAAATTTGGAAAGTAGTGAGAAATGCCACCAAAAGTGATCTAAACACAATCAAAGTAATGTGTCTGAACAGTCAGATGCAATGCAAGGGAGTAAAAAAAGTGCAATACTTGTTTTTGAGAGAAGAAAGAAAAGGCAAAATTCACAACAGTCACTCAAATAACTAGAAAAAGAAAAAAGTAATAATAAATAAAAATTTGCTAAATTATGATTTAATGAAATAAGCATTGCTTTTGAATTGTGGTTGAAAAGAATAATTACAAATAATAATAATAATGAAATGTCCCAGACAAATTAGAGCACTTTGCTGATGAGCAGTGGGCCAAAATCAAACACCTGTCAACAGGTGCAGAAGTCTGATTGAGAGTTACAGAAAACATTTGACTGCAGTGATTGGCTCAAAGTGTTGTTCAACAAAATATTAGTTTACGGGTCCCATCATGCTTGTTTGCTTTTTTTTTTAAAATATATATTTCTGTTGAACCACAATTCCAAAGCAATGTCATGATGTTCATTACATTTTTATTTATTATTACTTTTATCAATTTCAATTTATTTCAGTGACAGCTGTTGTTTTTCTTTCTTTAATGGGAGGGAATGAATACATTTGAGGACGACTGTACCTTAGATTTGTGCTAAAGTACAGCACAATGGCCTCAGGAAAAAGCAGACAAGAGACGGTACATGTGACAAGCGCTGTAGAGAGGATTCAAAACACCATTCTGCTGTTTGCACAAGCTCGGAGCTTTACTGCAGCCATCCCAGTGCTGGGAACTCTCAGTCCCCAGGACACTTGATCCACCTTTCATTCCATCAATCCTGCTGGAATCTGCGGTGGGGATGATGAAATATTAGTGGTCCGTGCTGTAGGTG
The DNA here is from genome assembly GCF_000690725.1 of Stegastes partitus. Taxonomy (NCBI): domain Eukaryota; kingdom Metazoa; phylum Chordata; class Actinopteri; family Pomacentridae; genus Stegastes; species Stegastes partitus. The sequence continues at coordinate 309,255 of NW_007577985.1, forward strand.
CAACTCAAGTCTCGGTCTGAACACAGTGATTTCCTGGAGTGAAGCTGACGATCAATATACTGAAAAAAACAAAACAGACACTGTGAATTTAACAGGCCTAAAGCTTTATGAGAAGTAATGGCAAGGTTGTAACCTTTGCATTTGTTTTACCACAGGAAGTTGGTGGGGATGTCAAAAGTCAATTACAGTGAATTTCACAGTATCACAGTATTTTATCTGATCAAACACGGCACAGGAAGTTCTAGTGGGCTTTTTGTTTAAGGTTAATGGGGTCAAACCCAGCTGGTAGGGAACGTTCCCGCAACATGGCTTAACATAAAGTTCTATTCTGGTGTTCAAAGAATGTTTCAAGGATATTTAGCATTTAAAATAAAGTCGCTATAAAAATGGAAGTTTTAGCTTTAACTGCAACATTCAAGGGATGTTTGGAGGACGTCGAAGATGATGTTACATGACACAAAAAGGAAGAAAATTCTCAAACCAACATTCAAAAAATGTTTTCAAGATGTCCTCGAGGCCTTAGATGGCAGAAAGTTTTTTTTAGAGAATGTTATTTTTAATAAAGTAGAATATTACGCCTGCAATTTGAGAATGTTTCAGGGGTTTTGTTGAGGTTACCTGATAAATTCTTGATGCAACATTGGGGAAATGTTTCAAGAACGTTACCGCATATGGTGTTGTCACTAAGCATTTTTAGAATGTCGAAAGAGAACGTTAAGCTGCTTGTAAAATCTATATTTTGACCTTGCTGACATGTGCATGTGGCCTTTTTTTATAAGCCAGAAGACAAATTATAACTGAAATATGCAGTCAAGGCCTCGGCTGAATATTTCCATCTTAAAACTACAGTATGGCAATGACAGTTAAAAAAAAAAAATAAAACACTGATTCAGACATCCAGAGTTTCATTAGTGACAAACCTTAGCAGCCGGTCCTGTTGACTTGTAGGATTTCCTGTATCACAATTCTTCTGCAAAAGACTCAAAATCTAGAACAAGCTTCAAACATGTAGTGAAAAGCTAATTTTTTTAACCCAACCATGGTGTTTTCCTGAATCTAACAAAGTCATTTTTAGAACTTAACCAAGCGTCTAAGAAGGATTCTCATTATAAAAATGTCATCCAACCTAAACTCATAGTTTCGTTAAACTTAACCTAATTTCCTTGCCTTGAACACGAGGAGGACACAGTCTGGATCAGTAGTATGCTGTCAGGGCCAGCAAGGCCTTCTCTGCTGGCCTAAACTCTATCAGAATTGCTGACTTATGTTTAAAAATGTTCCCATTAATCTTTTCACATTATTGCCAACAGTCTATTCTCTTCATTTCATAGTGTCTCTGGGCTGTGGTGCTTCCAGCAGTGTATGTTTATATTAGGAGCTTTTTTTTTTTATTTTTTAAACCAATCGTATTTCAGCCATCATGTGTTGCCGGGGTCAAAGAAATCTGCCCTGAGGCCTTCAGAATCAAAAGTGCAGGCCCCTGTAGCTTAAAATGCATTGTAATGAAACTGTTGCTTTAACCAATCAGATTTAGCGTTGGTGGTCCCAGGGCCAGCTAGCTGGCCTATGATAACGTCAGCATTATCACGTCCTCTGATTGGATGGTCAGAGAGCTTAGCCAAAGCTAGCTGTTTGTATCTGTAGTGACCTACACAAGCTAAAACTTTGTCATAAAAGTATTACTTTTTTTTTTTTTTTTAAGTTAAGCATGTTATTGGCTCGTTATTACATTTGCAAAGATGTGTTTTTTTTCCAGGCCAATAACATAACTTATTACATTATTGGTCAAAAGATATTACGCTATCGGTTCAGGACTTTTATGATGTTATTAGCCAGTTATTACACTATTGGTCTCTTACATTTTAAAAAGTTTGTAACGTTATTGGCTTCTACAAGTGTTTTCCAAGAATGTTGGAGAGAATGAATATAGGAGGACATTCTGGAAACCTAAAGTAAATGTACTGCTGCAGAACCTTCTCACAATTTTTTAAAAAACAAAACAATTTACAAAATCCAGCTGGATATGTGCTTTCACACCCAGGGCTCCAAGAATTCATAGTTCATCTTCCACGCTAAAAGTCAATTCTACAGGGAAACTCTAGTGGCAACAAATTGCTTCTGAACAAAACCACTCACCAAAGAGGATATTCTGCGTATTATGTGTTCTTCAAATGGCATATTTTAAGCTCATGCGCTTGTAAAGAGCGATGGTTCTCATCTCGGAGCAGCAATTTCTCACGGCGAGCCCGGTGATTGATGCAGCATTACGACACCGGCACCTCTCTGCCGATTGTCTATTCAAGCTGCGAGGTACGTGGTTAAAAAAACATGCAGGTACCCTGCAGTGCAGCGAGTGTGCTCTTGGTCTCTTTGTCTCTCTGTCTCACCCCCCCTTCAGATGTATGTAGGTGTTAGGACTACAGTCCGTGTGTCAAGATAACCAAGCCTGACAGGTGCTTCTCCTCATTATTCAAATAGATTCTCAACAGTGTGAGAGGGTGTGATAGATGAAGTGCCTCATGTGCTCTATAAGTTGCTGCTTATACAGTATACGGCCTGAATGTATACTGATGTGTCTATATATGCGCACAATCTGATGTGCCCCCACCCTGGGCATTGATGGTTGCATTACGCTGACATTTACAATGAAATATCACCCTCTTATCGTCTGTATACCATCACATTTTTCCCCATAAGCCGAACCTATTGATCTAAATATCACATCTATCCTGCTTAGCACCAAAGCTGCGGACCTCGCACGCAACAGTTCCCAAACAACGGGAGATAAATGAATGTCCATTAAGGAGGTTAGCTGGGCCTGTTTGAGGACCCAACCTGGCCAAATTGGATTCTAATAGATGTCCTTGATAGTGTAATCACTTTGACCCGCTAACGGCCTCTTTAGTGACCGGCCAGCCAGACAGGCAGCAGGGATTTGAGGCGAAATCCGTACAATTAGGATCAATCAGCATCTTTGTGTGTGTTTTTTTGTGTGGGAGAGAGAAAGCACAAGTGACCTTCAGTGCGGAGGTGGCAAACCGTGATGCAGCATTATTAGGACCCTCATGGATTATTGATGGCAGCACAGCAGGTGGCGTCCACTGGCAGCAGGCTTGTTGAAATGTATTGTTCAAGCCTTACAGTAGCGGGAGCGATACATACTTCCCCCCCACGCATTAATCAGATTATACAAGCATTCAGCCTATTAAATATTAAGCTACAGCAAGTCAGGTTAATTTAGATTAGCTTAGCATAAAGACTCAATCAGGCAGAAGTGAATCACATAAACATTAAATAATTTGCGTAGTTGAGAGGTGCTGAGAAGCTAAATTTGTTGTCTTCAGAGCGAATACTGTATAGGAAAGATGGATGTAGCCTCAGAGTGACTTCAAAGTGACTTAAACCTGCATTCTTTCTAACAGCCAGCAGGGGGCGACTCCTCTGGTTGAATAAAGACATCTGAATGTATAGAAGTCGAGGAGAAATTTCCCTACTTCTCACTTGATTTGTCGTCTCAGTAAATATTTTCTTCATGATTACGTGGCCTCAATTAGGGTCGTTTTGAGCCTAGCTCAGAGCTCGGGGAGCAGATAAGTCAGATTTTGGTTGGTTTGTTTACATCCACTCTAATACAGGGTGATGTAAAAGTAGAGCACATTTTGTGGCAGGATGTTAGGGATGAAAGTTAAGATAATTTGGTCTGGTGCTGATCTTGCGACCGGGAGACGTTGCTGGGCGTCAGGACAGTGAACGGCGCTGGAATAGCGGCGATCGGTTGTGATTTGGACATTCTACACCAACTCGGAGTCCGATTGGAGACTACGCCGGCAGTTACCCGACAGAGAAGGAAGCGCAAACGGTATGAATGTAAACAAAGGAGGAGGAAGAGAGCTGGGAGCCATGCTAGGCTAAAGGCTAACCCCTCCAGACCAGCAGGATCCATGCTAGGCTAAAGGCTAAAGGTCGAAGAGAGCCGGGATCCATACTAGGCTAAAGGCTAACCGCTCCAGACCAGCAGGACCGTCCTCCTACTCTCCAATGTCCGCTCCCTCGATAACAAGCTGGATGAGCTACGTTTGCTGAGAGAAACCCGCAGAGAGTGGAGAGACTGCTGTGTATTTGCTTTAACAGAAACATGGCTCCATGACAACATCCCAGACAGACAGACAGCTAGCTCTGGGCAGCATCTGCGGCTTCACCATCGTGGGTGTCTTTGTGTCCCTGAAGACCTACCAGGACCTGAAGAGGTTCGTCATGTTCAACAAAAGGCAGCATGCATGGACACAGCGCCCCCTTCAGGAGACAGCGACAGCGAATGTTTAGTGTCTTATCCCAGGCATACATTCTGCAAAACTTGCTGGTTGAATAATCCTGAAGAAATACTCTCTCATCTTGCCTGTACTACTGTGTATGTAGAGCAAAATGACCAAAAACCTGATTTGATTTGAGCCCCAACAGCAGCTCAGTTACAAATGCCACTGGGATACAGAAATTAAAGTAGTAACAAAACTAACATTTTTTCATACAGCACTTTTCGAAAACAAACTTACAAGGTGCTTGGTAATTATAAAAGGCTATTCTAGTCAATCCTGGCTTGTCTTTAAAGCACAAACTCTGGCTGGAGATCATTTCGCGTCACGTAACTCTTTGTCACGGTGGCAAATTGCGAACTAAACCCCCACAATACTCTCTGCTTGCCAACACAGAACTGGTCCAGGCGATAACCTCTTTAGGTCGCTACAGTATTTAACAATAAGAGGCTTCAACTGATTGTCCAACCGGGTACTACAGCTGATCTACAACACATTCTGACATTCATGTAGGTTTTTGCCGTCTTTTGGAGCTTGTGACGGTGGCCTCTCTGAGCTTTATAACAAGCTTCGTGGCCACCTAAGGAACAGTTAGGATGCAGAAATGATTTTTGTTTTTTCCTCAGTTGATTGCAGAGCTATTCAGTTCTCAAGCATGCACGTCGGATTTATTTTATTAACTTTAATGTACTTGAAGTGTGTATTATCTCGAAAAATGGCATCAGATTGGGACTCTGTAATGGCAGATCCCAATCAAACAAATGACTCAGACACTTGATTAATCATCCCTGGTCTCAGTCGCTGATTTCAAGTCTTCTTCAATAAGCACAATGTTCTTTTTGTAAATTATGGACCCATTTAGAGGAAAATAGATGATAAACTGGGGTAGGACGTGTTTAGTGTAGTCAAGTTGTGGTCTCCTTGTCATGGTTTTAGATTTTTCTTCTAGTTTATTTCCTGTTTTATACTGAAAAGATCTCTTGACTCGTTGTGTCACTGTTAGCTTTACTTCCTGTTCTTGTGCTTCTTCAGCCCGTCCTCATTGGTTTCACCTGTGTCTCACCATCCAATCAGAAAGCCTTGCCTCTCCCTCACTTAGCTTATGAGTTTGCTAGCCTGTTTGCCATCTGTGTTTCCTGCATTTGTTCAGCTCCTTGTGTTTTGGTGTTTTTGGAATTCTGTTTCTCTGGATTATGGCCTTTGCCTGAGTTCATTCCTGGAGCTCTTTTGGTGCCCAACCATAGACTGTATAAAAGATGGACGTAGCAACCAGCCCTGAAAAATGAAGCCAACCTGAAAGTGTCAAAAACCTGCAACATCACTACGTCCACGAGCTGCTGACTCCAAAAAGCCCTGGCTCCCATAGACTTGAATTGGAAAAAAAGTGATCACAGATCACGAAATACCGCATTCCTACAGCTCAGGATTTTTTTCTTATTAGTTTTCATAGTCAAGTCCAGAGATCAGGTGACCAATCTGAACATAAATCAATACAAAATTTTTTAAAAATGGTCAAAACTTTGCGGGGCAAGGGGCGTGGCTGGCTTGATTGACAGTCGGCATCGACGATGCAAATGAAGCGAGCAGAAGGCGGTAAATGTGGGCAGGCAGAGAGGGCCCGCCTCTCAATCCGTCTGACCAATCGCTGCTCCTATGGCTCCGCCCCCCTTCTTGCATCACTGGTTCCAAAAATCCAAGATGTCAACCAGGAAGTAGCAAAACCCTGGCTTCATTTTCTCAGTGCAGAAACCAACGGGTGACGTCACGGTAGCTACGTCCATCTTTTATACAGTCTATGTGCGCAACCAGCTTTTGTTACATCGTTGAATAAGTTTCCTTAAAGCTAATTTTGTGTATTTTACCTACATGTCTACACCGAGATCCTCCTTTTGAATTTGACTCCTTGCTTTTCAAAAAATTGGCGATGGCAAAATTTCCAAAGGTGACTACATGCTTCAGACAGAGCCGTGACGCTATCTGTTCACACACTCCTCCAGTCACATGAAGCTAATTGTCTCGTGGCTTCTAGCTTTCTTTCAGTATTTAAATATACACCTTTTCCACTTGTTCTCCTACATCTTTTCATGATTTATGAGGAAGCCGCTGTCCTATTCACGTCACAATATGCTTATAATAATATGCCCTCGCCATCTTTACTTTATGAACGCTGCATGCTGGATGTCATTCCAAACCAACCCTGGATGAACTCTGTCTATAACAATCCAGCTTCACTCCAATCTTCAACATTATCATTTGACTTGATGGCTGCTTCCTCCACACACTAAAGGATTTTTGCTTGCTACATGCTTGGTTAGTGGGCTTTTCTCGTTTTGCACGGAGAAGTCTTTCGAACAATCCACATCTTATCAAACTTCCTACCGAGAGTGCAGTTCAAAAAGAAAATGCACCCGAAGAGAGCAATTGCCTCTCCTCTTGTAGGCTGCACTTTTGTAGTGTCTCTTTACCGATCATCTCTGACATGCCTCGTTTTTTTTTTTTTATCTTTCTCCAATTTTTATAATGACCAGGTTTTCCCTTAGAAGAGATATCCACATGTCAGTTTGCAGGGGAAAAAAATCTGCAGCTGCTAAACCAGTAAGAAGACAACGGGAGCAATAGGAGGAGATAATAGATATTTGCGGTGAGAACACACGACGGTGGCCGAGTGTCATCTGTCCGCCGCTTTAAGCATAAGCCTTGCTCAAACCGAAGCCTAATGGGCCGCTAGCTCGTGTGCTTGCATCTGCGGTTAAGTGGAGGCTTAGCACTTTGGACCGCGGTTATATCACGCAGGGAGGAGTCAGCTGAGGATCAAACACCACTCCAAAACTCCCACCACCAGGGCAGACGGTGGGAGCCACGGGGCCAACTGATCTAAGCAAGAGTGCCGGACAGTAAAAGCTCTGGATGCTTTCTTTAAAAAAAAAAAAATGTCTGCTGTGTTGAAAATAGAGATACAGAGATGGGATTAAAAGAGGAAGTGCCTCTCAGTGAGGAAACGCTGTCTCTTTCCTCTGTATGATGACTAAGCACGGTTCCCCACCGTCCTCATGCTGCGGGAGAATTCTTCATCCATGATTAATACAGTTTTTGCGTCATATATAATACATTGTTAATATGACAGCAGTTGTTTGTGGCGGCTGGATATTCATCTCATGATTACGGTACAAGTAGCCGGGGCGTTGTGAAAGTAAACCAGAGGCTTGTGTTGGATTCGGTTTGAAGGCGTTATCAAAGGGCTGTAATTCATTTATTATGCTTTTTTAGCACGGAGGAAAGGAGGGTAGAAAACCTTGTGTGGGGAACGGAGGGGCCTTATTGTCTTTTTGATTTCAGTAAAATATTTTTAGAAGATGCTCTTTGTTCTGCGTGCGTGCTTGTCACGGCGGTGGAATTTGGGCAGGCGAGGTTTTTACTAGCTCATGAATATTTGTGTGCGGTAACCCTTCGCTCTTTCTTTTCTTTTTTTTTCCCTACCCAAGGGATAGAGCTCTCTGTCCTCTTCCTCTTCGCTGTCTGTGTCTGTCTGCTGTTGTTAATTAGAGGGAGCTGTTAATCTTCTCATCGCCACTCTGTTTTAATTAGCCCCCGAGTCCTAGTTGATGTGTCACAGGATTATCTTTAATATCGAACCCCTGATGTGGCAGGTGAGGCTTTGACAATCGAGGCGAAAGAACTTTTTGGCGCGTCTTTTTCGTGAGACGGGAGAGCGCATCGTAAAGTTTCAAACTAAACTAAAAAAATGTTTTGGTGCTTCATCAGACAAATGATTTGTGACGGAGAGAAGCTGTCGTGCATCGATCTGGTGCAACATCCAGCCTGTGTGCTATAAAATATTCTGTGCAATATACATTTTATTCTGCATATATGGAAGATTCTGTGCAATATTTAGAGAATCTGTGCAATATCTGTATTTTTTCTGCTCATGGAAACATCCGTGCAATAACAATGTCTTGGTACATGTAGAATAACTTTTTGCATTACTTTCCACATTCAAAGGAATGTGTACAGTACCATCTGTACTCGCCTATACTTCTTTATTCTTTCTGTTTTCCTACTGTTGTCCCCACACTTCTCACATGATCCCCCTTTCCTGCTGCAGGACTGTTAATTTCCCCACTGTGGGATTAATGAAGGCTTATCTTATCTTATCTCATCTTGAACAGGGAGTGGCTGTAAGCCGGCTACCAATCACATTCCCCGTGTGCTGTGGGAAGACGAGAATCCCAAACATGGTTCTGCTGTGTGATAATGCTGCACACACATATATTTGAAGGGGAAGATTTTTGTTGCCAAAAGGAAGCACCTACGGACAATTTAGAATCACCAGTTAACCTCAACATGTTTTTGGACTGTGTGGGAGGAAGTTGGAGAACCCGGAGAGAACCCACACTGCACGGGGAGAACATCCACGCAGAAAGATCCCGGGTGTCCTCAACCAGCGACTTTCTAGCTGTGAGGCAACAGTGCTAACCACTGATCCACCTTGCAGCCCCAAGCCAGTGTCAGTTAAATGGAAATATTTTAACTACCCGAAAGATGTTAAAGTCCTAAAACAGGTGTTTGATCAGCAGAACCACGAAGCTCATCCAAAGCAAAACACCATGTTGGATGTCTTTGCCAGAGTTACACAATATAGAGTACATTATACAGATGCTCTTCCCTACAGAACCACCCGAATCATTCCAAAATGACAAATCCTTTCTAAGTGAAGATATTTAAATCATGTAATCATCCTCTGTACTGAAGGACAACATCCAAAATGTCCCCAAAAATTCTTTAAGTCAAATATGTAGACTGATATGTGCTTAAAGCCCTCAAAGAGCCAATCTGTTTACCTGAAAAAATATTTCCACTTGCAATGTATATGTATCCCTACAGGTGCGTCTACAAATAAAGAGTTCATTTGCAAAAGCAGATAACTCCATCTTCACAAACCTTCAGAAAACCTACTGTTCCATCGTCTACCTGAGACAATATCAATCAAACTGAAGTTATCTCTATATTTGTCACGTCATTTCTACTGAGTCAAATCCACTCAACTTCAGTTTGATTGATGGTATCTCAAGCAAACAACAACAACAAAAAAAGTTGCTACAGAAATAGAGTTTTCTGTTTTTGCAAATGAACTCTTCAGATGTAACCTGCAAGTTTTGTAGATGTACTAGTATATATATTTAGGGAAAGGAGCTTGGCCCTCGGAGGCTTTAAACATCCATCTATTATCTATACACCACTTAATCCTCACTAGGGTCATGGGGGGCTGGAGTCTATCCCAGCTGACTCAGGGTGAAGGCAGGGGACACCCTGGACAGGTCACCAGTCTATCGCAGGGCTACACTTAGAGACAGACAACCAAGCTACGGACAATTTAGAATCACCAGTTAACCTCAACATGTTTTTGGACTATGGGAGGAAGCCGGAGAACCCGGAGAGAACCCACGCTGCACGGGGAGAACATGCAAACTCCACACAGAAAGATCCTGGGTGTCCTCACTGGGATGGGAACCGGCGACCTTCTTGCTGTGAGGCAACAGTGCTAACCACTGCGCCACCTTGCAGCCCCTGGCTTTAAACATTCACTTTATAGTAGTTTACCTATTTATTGTCATACATTAGAATCATGTTTGGGTTCGTGGCTTCCTCGAGAGCACAGGAAATGTTGGGTTGCAGACTTGCAGATGGCTTCTTTGCCAAAAACTGTTTGCCTGTTAAACATCTAGGACCAAACATGACTCGTACATGTATCTTTATGAGTTAGAAAGTACATGCGAGTCGGTTTGAAATGCTTTGCAACCTACAAATGACCACTATGACACACTTACTGTTAGCATGACAGAATATAAAACCAAAGAGAAAAACAGTTTAACAGTAAAACTCAGTCCAAACTGCTGCACAAATTTCATAAAAATCCTTAAATTGTATTTTACAGCACCTCAGTGGAATGATCTTAACATATTTATTCTGACTCACTTTCAAGGCTCATTAGTCAGCTGTCATGTTTACACCTTCAGTACGCTGATCTGATTTTTTAACTAGAAAAAAAAGGGGGTTACATGTTTTTAATGCCACCATTACCAGTATCATTTAGTTTTTGTGTCAGTGGGTCAGCTCTGATGTTTTCCCTGCGTCGGCCTCGGAGGCACAGCGCTTATTAATACAGTTCATTAATCGATTCATACTATTAGCTGAAACCATGAAAGTAGGTTTCATTTGAAAATTGGAAGAGGGACACATCGAATTAAGGGATCTGGGAAGCATAAACACTTCTTTATTGGTTTTTGTGCATGCTGGTGAATTTTAATGCACCAGTTTGAGATTTTTCAGTTTGAGGTGAAACGTCTGCCTGTATGTGGAGATAATGTAGTTGTAGCTGTAAAGGAATACATGTGGGTCTAAGTATATTTACCACGATGGATTCAGCAGTTTTTGTGAGCTCATATTTTTGAAGTAAAAAAAAGACACAGTGCTGTAGAAAATAGATCCGCCCCTGTTGGAGGCACTGAATGAGAAGCGTTTTTCTTTTTAAAATAAATCTCCTGCTTCTTTCTTTTCATTATATTATTAAAGCGGCACCTGAAATCCTTCGGCCGAGGCAGCAGCAGTAACGATCATAAACGAATCTAAACACATTTGACGGGGGTCTTTGTTTGAGTCATTATTTTAACAAGCTAATAGGCCAGACACACTCATCCATCCGGTCCAATCACCGCCGCCGTCTTTGTTTGTGCACTTCATCCAGGTCAGGGTTGCGGCGACAACAAGGCCACCGGAGCGGCCCAGATGTTGTTCCAGCCTCGCAGCCCTATTCAAAGTAACAAATGGCCTCAATTTTGCAGCAGATGCAGGAGATTGTTTCATTTGAGTCCTATTAGACCTCAGTGGCTCATTTAACGCCGGCCGTCACGCAGCTGTAACTCACCAGCGGCTTCATATCTCTGCCTCTCCGCCGCATCGGCCAACTTCCTTGAATGGATTTCTTTACATAACCGGTGTGTCATCACCTGCGAGCTCCCCGCGGAGGCATTTTAAACCCAATCCTTCACTCTTATCTGAATATTTTCTGCTTCAAAGTCGAATTAGTTGGATAGCATTTCACAACTTAGTCATACTCAGTTGTACGTATATATTAGATTTTTAATTCATTTTTTTTTAGCTCTTCTACTTCAGGAAGATCTTTTTTTCTTCTTCTTCTTCTTCGCAGAACAAGAGAAGGTCATTGATGCTTCTCTGTCTCCGTCTCCCTCTGGTCCTGCCTCAGTCAAAAAGTCACTCCTCATGCCTCGAGCTATTCCTCAATTCAGCAGCCAAGACTTGAGCCGCTGCCAGAGAAAGAGAGTCCACATATCTCCGGATTTAGCTTCCTTCCGTTCGCTTGCGAGCGCTTATCATGTTTAAACTTGGTCCGATGCCCAGATGTATGATAACCTCTCGATTCACTGTAAGTCGGAGATCAGGTCAGGACCCTCAGGCAGGACCTCACTGACGGATCCAGTCTAGACCCACACCGCTGGTTCCGAAGCACTTTCCCCTGCAGAACATGGATATGCAAATTGATGCAGCAGTTTTTAAGCCTATCAATTTTCAACAATGTGCTGTTTTTTGTTTTGTTTGTTTTTACACTCTTTGCTAATTTCTGCAACTTATTTTGATTATTCATTCCTTCTCGTTGCTGTGGTTTTCTAATTATGCATTTTATTAGGTTATTCTTGTTTTGTGTTTTCTGTTCTGCAGCACTTTGTAAACATCTGTTTTTAGATTAGCATAATGTAACAAGAGTAGCAGCTACTTGAGGAGGAAGTGAGCGGGTAGAATAATACTTAACATGTGCAGCAGGAGACCTTTTAGTTTTTGCACCACTTTTAGAAAACATTGTGAAGTCAAGAATGCACAGGGACAGCGGAGACACACTCTGGATCTTTACTTGGACTTCTTGCGCCTGGGTGCCACCATCTCATGGGAATCGAGTCCCTTCATCAATTTTCCAACACATTGTCACAAACACTTCATTAAAACCACCTCTTGTGTCACCGAAGCAGCTCTGAGGCACGAACACTGGACTTCCTTTGGGTTGCGGAGCCAATCCTCCGTGGATCAGGCTGATGGATCCCGTGGATGAGGCTTGATCGGATTGGCCGAGTCTTGAGCTCCTTCTTGGCTCTGCAGCAGCGTTTAGGTGGGCGTTACGTCACGTTAATCGAAACTTTATGAACATCACAATGTGGACAAATGCAATATCCAGATTACAGGAGCTGCAATTTTTAGATAAAGGTGAAACGTGTCACAGCATTATAAATGAAGCACTGTGGCGCTACAGAGAAGCAGCTATAAATCATGCTCTCCAGACATAAGGGAACATGCTTGTTTGTTACGACTGCAGCCAAAATCACATCATCATTCTTGTGTTTTGTTTTAGCGGGAGAAGAAATGCAAAAATGACGATTCTCAATAAAACCAGGATTCATATCGCAATATCTGTCAATAATTACAGTAAGGTTGTTTTTTTTTTTTGTTTGTGTGTGTGTGTGTGTGTGTGTTGTTGTTGTTGTTTTGGCATATTTCTCAGCCCTGGTGGTACAAAGTAACATCTACATGAATGTCAGGACCCAAGGTGTGACAGCAGAACATTACGTTGGACTGAGCTGATCAGTGTTGTTCACGTCAAATGTCAGTGGTTTGAATGTTGTAGCTGATATACGTACATCACACCTACACTATAAAAAAGAGTGTTAAAATAAAATATGTTAAAACAGTCAAATACTGTAATAAATAAATAAATAAATAAATAAATGAATAAATAAATAAAGCAATTATCTGTAACATAATATTTTTTAAGTGATCATTTGTAAAAAAAAGATTTTAATTTTTATTTATTTTTTAACCATTTTTCTGTACTTTATATATATATGTCATAAATATACATTTTTTCCACATAATGGCAAATATTTGTAAAAATATATTTTTTCTCGATTTAAATGTTATTTTTTAGTCAAAAGTTTTAAAAAACAAAACAAATTGCTAGTCTTAAAAATACAGATTTTTGATGTTTTTTTAATTTTCTGTTTTATTTTATTTTATTTATTTTTTATTGTTTTTCAATTTTGACCCATTTTCTTCAGTGTTAACATGTATTTTAAGACTTTTATTTTATGATTTTACTCGTTGTTGTCTCGCCAAACAAGGAAAATCTGCAAAAACAACTGTTACAAAATTATTTACTGTTTTTCAATCCTTAATCTACATATTTTCTCTTTAAAATACCAGCAATTATCCATCCATCCATTATCTATTCACCGCTTAATCCTCACTAGGGTCGCGGGCAATTATCTGTAAAATAATTTTTTTCTCCTCATTTTTATTTAATACTTATTTTCTGTGATTTTACAATTAATTATCTGTAATTTAGCAAAACATGAAAAGTCTGGAAAAACAACGGTTAAATTTACAGTTAGATATTGAAATTATTTGCCATTTTTCCAGTCTTTAATCTACATTATTTATCTTTCAAGTCGTGTCAAATATCTGTAAAATATTAATAATTTTGCTGATTCAAATGTAAAAATGGCGTAATTTTACTTTCAGACATCGTAAAAGAAGTAATTTCCATTTGTAAAAAAAAAAAAAAAAAAAAACAACATCAATTCTGTGATGATTGCTACTACTTATTAGTAATAAAACAAAAAAACAGAAAAAAAAAAAAAAAAAAAAAGAAAAACCAACTGGTCAAAAAAAAAAAAAACACAGAAAAAATAAAAAAAAACACTCTTATAAAAATACAGTGAACAGAAAGCTCCACACACTTGGCAACACTAACAGCACTTTATTTACTAGCAACTAAACGTTATACCCCAATGAAAGATCATTATTATAATAAGTGGTCATGAATCATGATCTTTGAGGGTCATTAGTAGAGTAATAATGGGAAAATGGAAACATTTCCGGCTCCATCGCTCAAACACGAGCCTCTGATACACAGAACCTGAACAGGCTGCTGCACTAAAACATTCTCAAGTGCTGTGTTGTTGTAAATATATAGATATAGACTGAGCTCCTCTTGTCCTCCTCCCCCCTCCACCACCCTCCTGTCTGCGCGCTTCTCTCTCTTTTACGCCTGACAAGCTTTCAGCACCTCGGACAGCAGCCCAGCATCAGGACGAGCTGTGACAAGGCGCAGGATTCCACTCGAGTCTTTCTGCACGTTGCACCGGCAGACCTTTGCAGGAGGGGAGCTGTCCGAGGTGCTGAACTCCTCCTCATGCAGTGCTGAAGCAGCTGAAATAAAACAAGGCACATTTCCACTATCTTTTGTTTGAAAGGCAGTGCTGAGATTAGCCAGATCCAACTCCAAGATAGGGAAAAATAAAAGAGTCATGGCCTAACATGCAGGAGCAGGCAGATTCATGACTGTGCGCATTTGCGTAAAAGCAGGAAAACGCACAAGGTGGACGCGCAATGGACTCGTTTACGCACAGGCAGTATATTGTCTAAAAGGATATCTAAAAATAAAGAATTTTCATTATTGGTAATTTGTCCTGAGGGGCTGTTTCCCCTGTTGTCTCTCCAAATGGAGTGATTTCCCCCCCCCACCTTCCTCCTCCTCCTCCTCCTCCTCCCTGCTGTACAGTGTACTCTGTGGAAGGCGGGTCAGATCGACAGTGTGGGAGAAATCCACGGAGCCATCAGCAGTTGCGCTGAGTGAGCCGAGCTGAGAGATGCGCGTTCACTGAGCCGGAGGAAGGAAGGAAGGAAGGCTGCCTCTCTTTTTTTTTTTCCTCCCTTCTCCTCCACCGCGCCTCACTTCTAATAACCGCCTCATCACTTGCATCAGCGTCTCACCACCCGGGGCACACTATAATTGAAAATACTACGCTTTCCGAATGGAATTTTGCTCTGGATTATTCTAATTTGCTCCATTTAAACGCGCGCTTTGCCCGTCCGGAGTCGTCTCTCTCTCTCTCTGCACGACAAAAAAAGGTAGGAGCAAGATTAAAACTGGTCTATTCCTGTTTAGTTCTTTTTTTAAATTCCCTCCCACATGCTTTAGATGTTGTGTGAAGATGTTTTGCGTTGTGGGAAGTTTCTCCTTCAAGAATTTTCTGCGCAATTTGTCGTGGAATTCGGGCTGAGTTGTTGTTTTTTTTTTGGATAGAGATGGGGGATTTAAGCGCAGCGGGATGATTAGTTTGAAAGCTCTCATCAGCAGTTTAACCTCAGAAGAGCGGTTGGTTTGTGAAAGGGAGGATAAAGGGGGGAAATTAAAACGCATCTCAGGAGACCACGTTGACTTATCAGAGTTGGAATTGTGAGGAAATACATCGCGGTGGATGCGTGAGGAGCGCTGAGATGGAAAGTTTCAGGTCGCCGAAATGCGCCAAAGCAGAAACTGCCAGAACTACTTACGAAACGGGTTTCTTGCGAGCATAATCCAAATTTGTGCCAAAATTTCGCTTCGTAAATTCGAAAGCAAAAGGCTCGTAAGCTCCCCCCCTCACCCCCCATTTGAGCAACAGTCAGACTGCCACCGTGCGAGAAGCAGAGGGAAAGCTGGAGCGCTGCTGCTGCTGCTGCTGCTGGGGGAGAGGGAGAAGAAAAAAAAATGTTGCCCGCTGTTTTATTCATCGGTGCAGAGCTGCTGGTTGGATTTCTGAGCGTTTTTACGCACGGTGAAGATTTTAAACAGGCTATTCCATTAACGGATAAAACGACTCTTATATGATCTCGTTGGCTTTTACGCATCATTTTGTGAAAGCACGCTGAAACATCCACCAGCAGCTTTCAGCAGAGCATCACTATAATTTAATATTTCTGCAAGAACTTAAGTCGTCGGAGCTGACTGCAGAGTTATCAGTGACCTCTCGCCCAGCTTTATCTTTAGATTCCAGGCCTTTGCTGCAGAATATAATGAAGTAGGTGTTATGTTTGGGAGCTATTTTCATGATTAAAGACTGTTTTCTCGCAGCAACACCTGGAGCTGTGCACAGATGTTTAGTGGGAGACAACGTGGGTATTCGTGCTGTGATATTAAAGGCTTGGTGGGTCCAAATGGTGCTGCTGTGGTGAAGTTTCTCCTCCTTCAAAGCAGAAAGCTGACGCTTCCCCCCCCTAAAGCAGAGATGTGGGCATCCTCCCTGAGAAAAATCTGAGCATCAGACACTTCATTTCCTGCATTCTTGTGAATTTTAATGCACCGATTTGCACTTCTTTGCATCAATTTGTAGCGGAAATGTGGAAATCCAGGCACTTTGAGTATTCTAAATATTGCATCCCCGCTGAAATCTATGAGCTAGAGGACCCTTGAGTTGGATTAAATGATTTACAGATGCAGTTACGCAGATTTTCCCACTGAATATAAAATGCCGGTGCCCCCTGAAATCCCCCCCTGGTGGACCCCACTTAGTGGACTAGTGGATCCGGTGCACACTCCTCCTCCTAATGCAGCACACCCCTTGTCTGCTGTGACTGATGTCGGCTTAAATCGCTCCCGCAGGCTGAAGCTTGTGACAGACAGGGAGCACAGCAGGGGGATGGAGGGGTCTCCGGCGCGTGATGGGGGCTCGGCTACATTACAAAACATGTCAATAAATCTGCTGCACCGAAGCTGGACGCGTCAATGCATCATTTATGGCCCAGTCAGCGACGGTATCCCGTGCAGGTCATCTCATATCCTGCACTATTTAATAATTCAATGTGTATATCCCGGAAAATATGTGTATAGGTATTGCAGAACAAGTCACCTAACCGTACTGCCGAGGGCCCGTCGAGGTAGCTTGAAGTTCTTTTTTAAAAACACTTTTTTGATTTCTTAAACACGTCTTTAAGTAGCCCCAAAAACAGCCTGTTAATTCGGTTGCCCTGCAGAGCGAGGACTGCTGAGGGTGCTGTGAGGCGAGCAGTTAGCCTGAAGGGCATCTTTCATAACAGGCCTGTGAGGAGGGGGGCAAGTGTCAGGAAAATATTACGTGTAAAATTTTGACTTGTCACCACATTAGCCTCATTTAGCTTAGCCTACAGGCTAGCTAACAGGTGGAGACTTTAAATTAAGTCTGCACACCCCCACTCAACCACTACTGAAGCCCACACAGAACTGGAGTTACACCCAGTAACTACTAGTTTTTATCGGGTGGAACCTTTTTTTGCGGAACCATTTTTCTACAGCTTTTGTTCCCGTACAAGTGCATTTTAAAGGCGCGGCCACACCCCCTATTCAACTACATTAAACCAAGTAGTTCTGACCAACCAGAAAAGGTCCACACTAAGTTGGTAGCAACTCAGATATTTCAAATTATTGTCATTGATTGTGTTAAAGAGCCATATTTACATGCATTTAAAGCATGTTGTTATTAAAGTGTGAAGGGTTTAGGTTCAGCTGTGGCTGTGGTTGTTTCCTGAGCTTTCCAAGGTGTGCAAGTGGTACAAACTGCTGAAAAATTCAAGACTGACCCAGAACCTGCAGCCAAAAGAAAGAAAGGAAAGGCTGGATGGGCACAGTGTGGTGTATCAAGTATTCATTAGGACAAGGACACTTTTGATGTACAATTTAAAAAGTAAAAAATACAAAAAAATTTTAGCAATCATTGCAGATTTTTACTTAGCTCCAAAAAAAAGAAAAAAAAAGAAGCTTATTGTAGTGTATATGAGTTCTCATGCACTTAAATAAGGCGATTTTGCATGCACAAGCAAATAAAAAGAGTGAGTAACCAAAAAAAATGACATTTTGGCCTCCAGGGATTTGCTTTATGCCACCCCAGTGTGATTAATGGTCCCAGCCTGGCCAGCCGTGTAAAGATTGTCTGGCTCCACCACCGCTCTCAGTTTGTCAAATGTCAAGTAATTGAATTGGAACTCAATGTAAAATGTTGCTTTTTACAGGTAAATGAGAGTAAAGCAAGCAGCCAGGTGTTACCCTGGAGTTAGGACGTCTCCATTAGTGCTTTAGTTAACTGACAGAGAACACGTTGTTAGTATTCACTGTCAAATCCACGGCGAGCACAGACACCCGATACCTCAGTTAGGTAATACACACAATAAGTCATGTTAATTGAATAGAGGCCAGGGCCTTTCTTTTTTTTTCTCATACGGGATCGGCATCTCGGGTTTCATGGACATTTGGAGCTTTATTTATTCAAGGGATACAGTACATAACACACCAATGTAGTGTGCAGGCTGCAGTGACACAGCAGCGCTCAGGGTTGTTTGGCCACACAGAACCTTTTAACCTCTCTGCTGTCTCACCGAGTCACTTTAAAAGAAAAAAAAACAAAAAAACAACCATCCAGCCAGCGTCGTGACAGAGGCGCACTCATGCACGCTCCTGCACCGGGGACGCACATGCACGGTGCATTAGCATAGGTATCGGTTACTAGAATTCAATAGCTCGCCTGCTGCAGCGAGATTAACTATTCAGGGCAGGTGGTTAAAGGGCCTATTGTGTTGCACGGTTCTGTGCTACTGTCATGATTGGACAATGCGTTTGTCTGGTGGGCAGCCCACTGCCAAAACAATTGCAAGGGCAAAGGGCTGGAAGAGTACACACACATATAAGGTTTCGCCATGTGAATCATTTCTAGCTCTGCTGAGCAAATTTAAACAGAACTAGGTGAGTGCAGGTGCAGCATGCAAAGGCTACCCAGCTAGTTAATATTCCGCTCCGGTGTCATCCGGGTTTTTTTTTTTTTTTGTTTGGTATAAACGAGTTTGAATACTGGAGGAAATGTTATAAAAAAAAAATGTTAATAGTAATACGGGATTCGAATATGAAGTGGTACCATCCTAACATCTTTCTGAATAGCTGTTTATGATTGTAATCCCCCAAAGACATGCAAATGAGAGAGAGAGTGGCGGTGGATAATTAGTCATATTTATCAGGATCCCAGCAGGCCCTTACAGATAGCAGGCTAACGTTTGAGGCTAAACACATGTTCTGGCTCACCTCAATGGATTTTCACTCATCATGGAATCAACAGCAGTCGTCTACTGGCTGGTTTTATTTATTTGCCATGTGTGTTTTTTTTCCCCCACCCCTCCACTAAATATCTGTGTTTTGCTCTCAGAATTTGGGAACCTAAATTAAGGGCTCAAAACTCTAAACGATCTTTTCAGTTGATGCACAAAATAAAATGAGCAACTGGTAGAAATGAAGCCCTGCACGAAATGCTCGTAAACCTTTTAATGCATGTGATTAGTGGATATTTTGTGGTATTTAATGGCCACATGCAGAGCGAGATCTGCAGCGAATGGTGCTTTCAGTGTCCTTGGAGTTTGATTTAAACACATAGAGATGATTTGCCTGATCACCGCGTTCTCCACTCTGCTTCCAGTGAACAGCATTTTTCACCTGAATTGTCTTTTTTTTTGCACTAATATAAGCGAACATCAGTTACAGCTGTTGGACAGATGATCAAAATTTTACATTTTTAAGTTTGACAAGTGATGTGTTTCTTGCAAAATTACTTTATCTGCCTTGATTAGATCAGTTTTGGTGCCGCAATAGCTCACTAGGTTGAGCTGGCACTCCCCGTATCGGGTAACAGTCCCGATGTGGAGGTCGTGAGTTCGAAGCTGGCTCTCGGCTCATTCCGTTTAGCACTGTTGCCTCGCAGCAAGAAGGTCGCCGGTTCGCGTCCCAGTGGGGGCACCGGAATCTTTCTGCATGGAGTTTACATGTTCTCCCCGTGCAGCGTGGGTTCTCTCCGGGTTCTCCAGCTTCCTCCCACACAGTCCAAAAACATGTTGAGGTTAATTGGTGATTCTAAATTGTCCATAGGTGTGAATGTGAGTGTGCTTGGTTGTCTGTCTCTAAGTGTAGCCCTGTGATAGACTGGTGACCTGTCCAGGGTGTCCCCTGCCTTCACCCTAAGTCAGCTGGGATAGACTCCAGCCCCCCATGACCCTAGTGAGGATTGTGTATAGATAATGGATGGATGGATGGATCAGTTTCGGAGCTCTCAAGTGTATATATTCATTACATGGCATGCTTTATTTGCAGGTGGTCCCTTTGTTTTGCAACCTGACATTGAAACATGTGGATTTCTTGGTGTAAATATCTGTTTTCTTCCCCCCACAGCTCTGTCAAAGGCGTGTCTGCAGCTGAAGATCAAACCATGGGGCATGGAGCTGGACCCATGCTGACCGTCATGTGCTTCAATCCAGGAAGTCGCCTCAAAGAAAAATCCCAAGATGTAGCTCTGCTTCATTGACAAAACACACGACACTCCGTCATCGTAGCACTTTCACCTGTCCACTGTGTGTGGAAGCTGGATATTTTTCCACGTATCTCCCTCCGTAGACTCGGCGAACAAGATTAGATCCGTTATCAACATCAGATCTGCCTCTAAAGTAAAAAATATAAGGATATTGCATTGTCTGCTTGACTGTTAAAAATATCTATGTGGAATATAACAATCAGCAGATAAGCCCTGGAACAAAACTGTAATCAGATGTTCTTATCACTTTGAGGATCTATCCCCAGTTCTCACCCTCTTCTGGCTCACCCTGTTGCTCTCCGCGATGAATCCCAACAGCCTACCGGGGCATCTCGTCGTGCTGCTAAGTACTGTTCTGGGCCTGAGCGTAGGTTTGGAGTTCACTGGCTCTGAAGGTCAGTGGGCTCGCTACCTGCGCTGGGACGCCAGCTCCAGAAGTGACCTGACGTTTCAGTTCAAGACCTCAGAATCGGAAGGCCTGCTGATCTACTTCGACGACGGCGGATACTGCGACTTCCTGCTCCTCACCGTAACCGAGGGCAAGATGCAGCTCCGCGTCAGCATCGACTGCGCCGAGACCACCATCACCTCCGACAAAATGGTCAACGACAGCCGCTGGCACTTTGCCGCCGTCAACAGGCACAACTTGCGGACTGGCTTGGCCGTGGACGGTCAGACCAAGACGGAGGAGGTGCGGCCCCAGCGGCAGTTCATGAAGATCGTCAGCGACCTCTTTCTCGGAGGCCTCCCGGGGGACATCCGCACATCCGCCATCACCCTGCCCTCCGTCCGCGAGCTGCCGCCGTTCAAAGGAATTATCACGGACCTCAGTTATGGGAGTAAGCTGCCCACGCTAATCAATAGTCAGAAGGTACGCTTGGAGATGATGGGCCTTTGCACAGAGAACCCCTGCGAGAACGGTGGGATCTGCTCACTGGCAGATGGAGAAACCTACTGTGACTGCTCCAAAACTGGATATGTAGGTCGATACTGCACCGAAGGTAAGAGGGCTGGCTCCAGAGCTTTCTGTGTCAAGCGCTGAATATTGATTAAAATCTGTGTAAAAAAAAAAAATTCAGAGGGATTCCTTTACAAATATAGAGTGGACCTAACAGCAGGTCTGCCGTCTGCTTCCTGGTATAAAGTTAAAAAAGAACTGTTGTATTAACCTCTTATGTTCTCTTTCTTTTTCTGCAGATGTGTATCATTAAAACCACCTCATGCCACGTTGGCGTGAAAACCCATAATTCTCCATGCAGACTTTTTGGAATTAGATTTAATTTCCATAACCCGCGCTGCTGTTGGCGCCTGCTGCCTAATGTGATTTGTGCCACACCAAACTTCATTTATGAAATGCCTTGAAAAATGCGCATTGATTGCGGAGCAGCGTTTTACACAACAGTGTAATTTATACGAAGCAGGAGCGACGGCGCTCCGGCGTGTCTGTCGAGATTTAATGCGATCCGCACAGGACGGGAGAGTCAGAATGCTTCTTTGTGGGTTGTTGCTCTTACGGCTTCTTTTAGAAAGTCCTCATATTTCATGTGGGAGTTAAATTGGAGGTGATGTGCTCAGCATTTCCTCTCCTTTTCACAGTTATTACTTTTGATGAGGCAGTGGTGGATACGGTATTAGCTGATATGACTAAAATTACAACACTGAGTTCTCTCCTCCTCTTCTTTTTTTTTTTTCATTAAATGTATTCAGATTTTGCAAGGTGCTGCAGGGACCTGAAGGTACACACAAAGTTTGGATGGGAAACAACTTCATCTATTTTTCCTCTGCTTCTGTGCCAAGGCCGTCGCTTTTTTTGGGGGCCGTGTAATGAGATGCAGCACTTTGACAATATTCCACCATTCTGTCTCCACACCTTTAGAGCTTTAGGTGTTAAATACATTTTAAAAAAAGCTTTTTTTTTCTTGTGTATAGGCTCAAATGGCCCCATGAAAGTCATAGAATATATATTTTTTTAACATTTATTCCTTAAAGATGCCACAACTCTTCCCCTCTTTTTTCAAGAAACACTAAAAAGTAATGTTCTCTTATATTGTGCGCTGAACTGCTTTCAATTTTTGTATGGCACCGCAGCTGCCTAATAGTAAAATCTTTCAACGCACACCGCTGCTTGTATCCTTGAGATCAATGCCAGCTGATGCCAAGAGTAACTTGTTAAATTTCCTTTTTTTATTTATTTTTTTTCTTCTCCACATCAGAGAATTTTTTCAAATTTTCATATTTATAGCGGCAATCCGGTGAATACACAATTTCCCTGTAACCTTACACGCTTTTTCTTCAAGATTGTGGGGAGATAACTTTGTGTGAACAGACCCATGTCAAATTTCCTTCTCTGCTGACCCAGTTCCTGCCTGTTCGAATCAGACTGACATGGCTGAGGGATGACTCCATTTTGCCAAAAATCAGGGAATGCTCACTGAATGCTGCGCCGCTGATTGCGAGCTATTTGAAAAACAGCTAAAACGCTATAATTTGCCAGCGTTATAGCATGCATTTAAGAGTGTTTTTTTTTTTTTTTCGGTTTCCTAATACGTTCTAACATTTTGCACCCAAAACGAAGCTGTTTGGAGCTTAAATCCCGAGCGCCAGCCCCGTGGCATTGTTCAGGACAGCACGCGATGTGCTGGTTGCAGGGCAGCCAAGCGGACGGACTGGACTTGACCCCTTTTCGCTTCATCCCATTTGCTCGCTGCCTGTGTGTCGAACACTCGATTGAGGAGAAGTAGGTGGTCCATTTGTCTGAGAGCTGACCTGGGGGGGGGAGGGGGACAGGGGGGGAACTATGACATCTCGGAGTTAAAACAACCCCAGGTTTTGAGAGTAGCCACGCGGGTTTGAAAAGAGGCGGCCGGTGTCTGGGGGGCAGACCGGGTGAGACGAGTGAATTCACCGCTGGCTTGTTGTACCCTCTAATTCGTCCCAGACACCTGTTCTCCATCTTTCCTCTGCTTTCAGGCCGTAAAAGAAAAAAAAACGAGCGAGGCAGGGAGGGTAGTCATGTTAGCTCCCCCAGCTGATCTGGCTGCTGCTCTTTTCTGCTTTCTCATTAACTGATGTGGCTGATTGTTGATTATGCCACAGAGACTGGGAACCATAATTAGGAGGATAATGAGAACAGAGATGGCTAATTTGCCTGGAAAATGCCTGCGCAAACACCACCGTCAATTCAAACTGTCTGTCAGCAGATGAGCACGCTGCTGCTTTTTTAAAAAAAAAATTAAGTCCACATGTCCACAAGTGGCAAAAATACTTGTTGTTGCAGCAACGCGTGTGCACAGAATGCTTTCAGGGGACATTCAGAGTGATCAAACTTTCACTGTGTGCTTGCAGAACAGCTTAGCACACCTGTCTTTGTCGGTATACTGTGATTATGCTGTACATTAATGAGCGGTGAAAGCAATCTGTCAAACCTGTGAATATTTATATGTTGCATTATCAGACGGCAGAAGTCCAGGCTTTTTTTGCATGCACACACACATTTGCATTCGCAGGCATGCACACAAACACACACATTACCGCGAAGAAGGCCCCGAAGCTGCTCGTTAAAACGGGCAGATGGCTGACTGACTGAGCGAACTGGGCCTGGGAAGCATTTTGCCAGCCGTGTTCCTAATGGTAGCCTGCTAGCCCACTGGCCTAGAAGAGGGGGAAACGCGAGGAGTGGGCAGAATTAACATGTGAAATCAAAGGAAACAGGAAAATTGGTGCTAAAAACGTGCACACTCCCGTACGGTTTGGTTGCTTCCATCATGGGACGGCCGCGTTAGCCCGCCGCTGCTGCTAAAGCGTCGCCGTTAGATCACGAGACGGTTTCCATCTCTGATCTCCTGCAGCTCTTCCCAAACCGTCCAGCTCAGCTTGCAGCTTAGCACCATAAACAGTTGGCCATAAAACACATGTTCAGCCTCTCCTCCCATGCGGATCAGGATGTATCAGTGTGACTAACTGTGTCAGGGCAACGAACTGAAATTAGACACCACTCACCACTCGCTGTCCATACATGTCGACTTTGGCAGACCAATCCGCTGCTTGGAGTCTCACCGCTCCGTCTTGTCATCGGCCATTCTCTTTGTCATTTTTTGAGAAATTATTATTATTATTAATATCAACTCCATTCTGCTCCTGTTATTAGTTGAGCAAATATCTTTTATGGTAATGATCTGGATATTGAACCTGAATCTGCGCAATTAACTTAGCGGCGGTGACATTATGAAGTCTCATGAATACCTCGGGGTTTCGGCGCTACAATGAGATATGCATAAGGTCAAGGTTGTTAAGAGCTACGCTGGATTGAATATGTAAAACGCTCGCCCATTTCCTCTTTCAGACTCCCACATCCTGCATTTGTAATGAGCAGTTTAAGGCTCCTTTTTTTTTTTTTATGCCTTTTAAAAAATGTGCTGCGACTTGATGGAAGGCTAGTAATTGAAGGCTAGGGCAAGCAAACTGTTAAGCAAGTGCTGAAACGGTGCCTTCAGGCTTAGCTTTGGGGATTAATAAACAGACATGGAAAAAATGACAGTTACAATAATCTTACTATAAAAAGTAGGTCAGGGAGAGAAAAAAAGGAAAAAAAAAAAAAATGGTGCAGGGACTTGCCTGATTCCAGTGCAGAGGGCATTTGTGTCTAGTGCCCAAGCTGAAAATTATGTTTGGATTTGAGTGGTGAAGCTGCTGGTAAAATAGAGCAGGGGATTACGCTCGGACCACATGTCCTCCACAGCACATTGGCTTGTTCTGAGCACTGTTGCATTAAGAGAAAGGGGGTTTTTATCTTCATGGGAAACGGAGCATTTTAACATGCATGCAGCGCGGCGTAATGCACGGTGACTGAGTGCAAGCAGAAAAAGCTCGCTGGTCGGTTCAGGCGTGTGAATTCGAGGGGGTTTCGGAGTCGCCCCCCCCAGTTCTTCCAGAGCTGCACCGCTGTCCGTCAGCTCGGCCGCCCCCCCTCCCCCCCGCCTCTGCTTCCACGCTTCGTCCTTCCCTTTCCTCTGCCAATGTCATCCTTCTCGTGTGGGAGGAGAAGTAGCATCCATTTTAGACTCCCTAAAGGAGACGGCAGGAAAATCTCACCTCACCAGCAGCTCCTGCACAACGTGTCTCCCTGCCCCTCCTCTCAAAATGATATTCCCGTCCCGTGTCGGGTTTCT
The DNA here is from genome assembly GCF_000690725.1 of Stegastes partitus. Lineage (NCBI taxonomy): Eukaryota > Metazoa > Chordata > Actinopteri > Pomacentridae > Stegastes > Stegastes partitus. The sequence goes on from NW_007577985.1 coordinate 334,935, forward strand.
TAAATTCTAACATTAAACACAGACTTAATGCCGTCAAGGAGGAAAAGAAAAATCCATCGCGAGAGTCCCCCGGTTCTATCAGGGCCAGTCCTCGAGATCGAGGCTCCCCACACGAGCATTAACATCTGATATTGTGTATTAGAGCCGCTCCTTAAACGTCTGTCTTAATTAAGATTTGTTTAATTTCCTCCTCTTGATGCTCCTCGGGGGCGCTGATTACAAGTCCCTGCATATTCCTTCTCAGGTTGAGACCAAAGCGGTAAAAAAAAAAACACTCAACATACAAGAGCTGCTGCTGAATTCAATCGCTGTCTTCCCTAAATCGGACTGGCATGTTTGATACCCCACGAGGTGTCATCCACGGGTGAGATCCTGGTGAGGATGTTTGCCGCCAGGGACGAGAAGCTCAACGCGTGGCTTCTTTTTTTTGTTGCTGCCACGCCATGCCGTGAGAGTTGCACAGTGAGCATTCCTCTGAGAAACAGCGAGGGGGTGTGTTGATTCTGGGTCAGCGGCAGAGGAGAAAAAGCATGGGTCTGAGAAGGAGCATCCCGAGATCCACAAACCTCACCACACCATAAATCCTCAGGGATTTATGTATCTTTACTTTTGTACGTGTTGTGAGGGACTCTGTGTGATACGAGATGCGGAATATTATGTTACTGTGACAATATTCGAAATGTGAAAGAGTTGTTTGCCAAATAGGGGGGTTAGACGTCAATCTGGTTCCCCGAGAGGACGGGACAGATGAGATTTCACGTGTTTTCTTTCCACAGGGATTTATACTTGAATCAGTTTAATCAGGCATGTCAAGAGGCATCTCTGTGCTCCTTACATGATTAGAAGTGTGGTATGTTTTGCATGTTAGACCCACATGCAAAAGCAGCTGAAGTGTGTTGCTAATGCGATGCTTTCTCTTTGCTTTCTCTCTTTCCTTTTTTTTTTATTTTGTCTCCTGTGACAACTCCACAGCAGTCCAGAGAAAACCAGGTGAGTCTCAAGAAGAATTAGTCATAGTTTGAGTTAAATAGTAGCAGCGGCTCATGTCATAGTAAGTTATTAATAATGTATGTTTTCACCTGTAAAAGGCAAGCACAAGCCGCACCAGTAATCCAATTACAGCATTTATAATTGACACGTCTGCGGTAAACAACCTCCACAGCTGCTTTATATTCACATACAGTCTAGCGTTAGTGTCTTTAGTCGTCATTTGTCTGTTTCGGCGGAAAGCTTTCACTGGAGGAAGCTTTGCTTTTAGTGTGATAGCCATGGTTTGCCGTCATGCAAAGCATGCGTACTGACAATACAACTGCAGTATTGGCGTGGTGGTGTTCTCAATTTTTTCTCTCTGTTCCTGTCTGTTTGATTTTTCTCTTCAAGGCCTCGCACACCTGAAGGCAGAGCAAGGTACTCTCTTCTTTTTCTCTCTCTACGTCTCTATTATTATTATTTTTTGTTTACTCACCCCCCTGGCTTGGTTTTGGGGCGTAAAATTTACACTGTATGCCTTCGCTACCTGTCCGTGTGCATTTGTGTGTGCAATGCATTTGTGTGTGCAACGCTCCCGCTGCTGCTGCTGCTGCTGCAGAAGGGCGAGTGTTTGTGTGTTGGCGGGGAGGGGAGTATAGTAGCATGGCATGTCCCACATCTCACCTTCCTCTCTCTCTCTCTCTCCCTCTCTCTCTCTCTCTCTCTCTCCTCAGCCTCGTTTCACCTGTGTATTACATAATTGTGTACTATTTTCAGTTCCACAGCAAACATGCAGTGACACAGGCCACTGTGGGGGGGTGGGGGCGGGGAGGAAAGCGGCAGAGCAGGAGGGCGGATGAGGAAATCAGGGGAATTCGGGGAGACAGCTCGTAGAACACAGAAGAGGTGTGTTGTAAAAGTGGAGAGTAAAGTGCAGAGAGGTGCAAGTAGTGAAGGAATCTAGTATCCCTTGAATTTAATTTTCTTTTGGACAAATCACAAGTTGCACCTTCCAGCCGGTGCCAACGTGGGGAGCAGTGTTGAGGGCTGGATGTTGGATTTGATGGGTGAATCAGAGTTTCACTTTTTGCTTGTTTTCAGGCAGTTTTTGGATTTCTTTATGCTACTTTGTTCAGTGTAGGCAACAACATTACTGAAGTTCAGGAAAAGGTCATGGTGAAGGAAATACAAACAAACACCTATCACTTGCTGTTCATGTTGGTTTTCAGTTGCTTTTGTATACACTACAAAACTACTTGGTTAGATTTGGGTTAATACCGCCATGCTAACCCTAAACACACAGCACTGGCTGTAGATTGCCAGCTGGACAAGTCCAACCCCAAGAATCCATCCATCCATTATCTATACAACACTTAATCCTCACTAAGGTCGAGGGGGGCTGGAGTCTATCCCAGCCGACAGGTCACCAGTCTATCACAGGGCTACACTTAGAGACTCACATTCACACCTACGAACAATTTAGAATCACCAATTAACCTCAGCATGTTTTTGGACTGTGTGGGAGGAAGCCGGAGAACCCAGAGAGAACCCACAAACTCCACGCAGAAATATCCCGGGCCACCTTGCAGCCCCACCTCAAGAATACCAACTAAAAAAACACAAGACTCTCATCATTTGACTGTCTTTTAGGTGAAAATAATACTTGAGTGCTTTCAAATGAGCTTCTTCGGTTTTGCTCAGTCAACGTACCAAATCAGAGAAGTAGTTCAGAGTTCCCGATCACCGTCATCACACAGTGTAACTTTGCTGTGTTGTCCAACATTAGTAAACTTTTCTGATGAAAAACAGACTGGATCGGCCAAACTAGCATTTATGACGGTTCCAGTTTGTTCAGAAATCTCCACAGAATCTCCCCAAATCTTCCCTGCGAGGTTAAAGCCTGCTGAGTTCTACTGAATTTGATCAATTAAAAACTGATTCGATAGCGCTAACCAGTAGTCTGACTCACCAGATGTAGACTTCAGGTATCAGATTGCCATTTATTCAACTACATGCATTTTTAGATTTCCTTTGCTATTGCAAATACAAACCTGCACACTGATATATTTGAAATTGTGCAATTCGTCAGACCTGTGTGTTATTTTCATGAACTAGTTTAATGACAGTTCTGCCCCAACATTATTTTGCAAGGACACCATTGCTGCATCCTTGGCTCAATGCAGCCCAAAGAAATGCTAACAATCCAGAGCATTCGTCTCCCTATAGCAGAGTGATAATGAGGTGCTGTCAGACCATTCTCCACATAGATCCGGCTATGTGCCACGATGAAAACCAAGCAAGGTCAACAGATTTGTCCTCTTCATTTGGATTCACCCACTACAGATGATTTATTTCATTAGGATGTGCAAATGATTTTTTTCTCTGTGCCTCTTTCTGGTGTGAACTTAGCATCGTGATTCACTTAACAAAAAAAAAAAAGAGATGAATAGCTGAAATTGTGAAGTGTCAGTTGTTTGCTGCCCATGTGCCCTCCCTCCATTTCCCACCATTTGCATGATTGTCAACATTTTGCATGTTAAGTGTCAGTTGGGAGTGTACCGGCACAATTTAGACTAACAATAGCTTCTACCCTTCTACTTTCTTCTTTTTTTGCTGTCGTTCTCTGGTGCTCTGCCTGGGATGACACTCTTCCCTCTTTTATCTCTACGGATCCTTTCTCCTCTCCAAAAACTGTAGGTAGAAACAAAGGTACAGCAATCCCTTTTTTTCCCTACTGTACTCTTATCTGAGCTGAAAGTGCTGCGTGCATGTGTGTGTGTGTGTGTGTGGAGTCTGTGCTGCCACCGGTTAATCATTTATTATGTGTGTTCATTAAACGCGTTCACATGCTCGCCCGTGTGTTTGAGAGAGAAAGCGAGCGTGCACATTTACTGTTGCATGAAGGGTGAATGATTGAACAGAGGGATGAGTGAAGATGGAAAGAAAAAAAAACTAAAACGTGTCAGTGCTGGAGTGATTTTCACTTGATTAACACTGTTTAATATAAAATGATGACAGTAAGCTCTGCTATGGATTATTCAGTGTCTTTGCAAACAGTAAATATTAATGATAGACTGTCTGTGTGAGGATGCACACGCGTGTACAGATGCACAGATGTTTGTGTGTGTGTGTGTTTGTGTTTAATTGGATATGACTCCTCTGTGTCGGTTGAAATAGAGCTGATTGGTGAATTTGACCTGACATCTGGCTGCAGGCCATCGCAGCAGGCTGTGTGTATTGCAGTCGCGCAGACAATATCTTCATTATTCATTTAACAAAGCAATGTGGGATACTTGTTGTTGTATTTGTATCTGGTTATGCGTGCTATTGTGTGACATGCTGTGTGTGTGTGCGCCTCCTTTAACTTGATCTTGATGGATATCAGCTTAAAGAAAGTTGTGTGTTTTTTTGTTAGTTTTGACTGAAATGGCTGCTGGGAAACAGCTGACTGTATTTACCATCAACTAGTTGTCTGTTAGCATGAATGTTAGCAACACATTTGCTCTTTTTTTAATCCTTATGGAGCTCTTTTGGTGCCTTAGTCTGCATAAGCATCTTCTACAGTAGCTACCTGAACCCCAAGCAGTTTGTAAGCATTTTTCTTTGCTCCTGTCACTTTATTTTTTATTTTTTACATACTGTAGACAAATTTTTCACTCCAATACAAAGTCCTGCACCTCTATTTAAACAGCACAACATGGCTAGAAGTAGAAAAGAACTGCAAGTGCATATGGAAAAACATTATCCATGCTGATTTCAGGTTTATCTTTTAACATTTTTGTGAAAATAATAATCATGCTGCACAAAATTGCACAAAAAACCTCCAGTAGTGGTTGTGCTGTATCCATTTAACAATTTCCCTGAAGTTTACACCGAAGGGATCAATAAAGTTTTATTCTATTCTATTCTATTCTATTCATGTTGCACTTAAAAAAAAAGAAACATCCAGAATCTGCTTGGAGCTTAAAGAGTTAAAATAAGACAAGAAACCGTAAAAGACTGTAAATTTGTTTGGTTGCTTCGTTGACGAGCTCGTTCACATTTCCAGACGATGCGCTTTGACCTTCAACGTAACGAGAAAAAAGGCTTTCGGGATAAGAACTAGGCGATGTGTTTGGCAGACGTGACTCTGTCTCGGGTAACGTTTTCTGGGACTGCCGGAGCGTAGCCCTCCTTTAAATCCATCCATCAATCCAATCCATTACCCAAAACGGTGATATCACCCAGGATCTGCTTGCACACAGTGGATATGAATAACTCGTAATCTCACAAACTGACATAATGAGACGTCCTTTCTTGGCCTTGGAAGTGATTCTGGGTTGTAAGTATTAAGCTCAGCAGTCAAACGCACTGTTCAGCCCATTCTTTGAGCTTTTGTGTTTTTTTTTGCTATAAACTCCCTCCTTCAAACTTTTGCGATATTGAGTCGAGGTGTTACTAGAACCTCACAATCACTATAGGCACGCCGCACCTTGTCACAGCTCCGGCGCGATAATTGGACAGTTTCTGTTCTTGAGTTCCAATAAAAGATAGTAATGCATTTCCAGACTTTTCACTGGGATGTGATTACAGCAATCCTTTGCTATAATGTGTATAATCTGCCTGTCTTTGCTCTTTGTCAGACCTGGCACCGTGTGGATGGGCTAAAACCAAAAAAACAGACTTCCCCTACACTTGTGTTTAACAACAAGCCGATCGGCGTGTAGCGAGCGGTCCCACGGCGGTTCTGTTGTTAGCGCTGTTGCATAACAACAACAACAACAAAAAAAAGGACTCAGGTTTGATGCACGGCTCTGGCCCCCTGTATGTAAGTCCGTGGGGGGTTTCCTCTGGGCGTTCCACTTTCCTCCAGCTGTCCAAGGACATGCAAATCAAATGAACTTGGCTCTCTAAATTACCCACAGGTATAAATGTAAACGATTGTCTCTACATCAATATTAACCCTGCAATGATTTCCTGGCCGGTGTCCCCGGAGAGAAATAACAGAAAGTAATGGATGAGCGAATCAATATTATGGGTATTTCATGATTAGAAATGATTCTTAAAACATGCATCCGAGGCAGCGTTACATAAATTGTTTCACGACTTTGTGCTGTGAAGTACTGAGACGTGATATGTAAAAGGAGGACTTGCCTTACAGCGGGTCCCTGTGCTATCAGATTCATGTCTCTGCAGTTGTGTTTGTGTACTGTAAATGGCACAGTGGTCAGAGGGCACAGTAAGTGGGAGGCTGGGGAGAACAGAGGAGAAAATACACCCGAGAGGAGAGACAACAGAGTGAAGGCGGGAGGAAGGGGTTGAAGGCAAAAAAAAAAAAAAGGGAGAGAAATGATAGCTGCAGATGAAGGGGCCAGGCGAGCATGTCAGCGTTGGCAAGGCTACATATTTCTAATGAAAAATAGGGAGCACCTTGTCATCCCCGTACTCAAGTCTGGAGCTACATGCACCCTGAGCCATCTATAGAGAAAGTTTCAGTCCCTCGCAGTCGGACAGGACCCAATTGTTCTTTGGCTCGGAGATGCAGCTCGCTTTTTGATGCATGGCTTCGACGTTACGGCAAACTTTTTGTAAGCCATGGCAGCGGACCAGAGGCTGTGCTCCACTTAGTAACGTTGCTCCACTTAGCAACACACTGAACTCCTGCCTGAAGATATTTTTACATTTTAGCGGTTGTTTTTTTTTATTATTATTATATTCTGCTAATAAAAATGCAAGTTTGAGACGGTAAAAGTCACGTATTCTCGTTTAGCTGCAAACTGAGCAATTTCATTGACTGAATTTGACTTATTCTACGCTCGGAGGAAGAATAATACAATTGAAAATAGGACATTTTCTAAGTGAAATACACTAATTGAGCACCAATTAAAAGCTGACACCCCAAATGTAACCGTTCCTCTATACTATGCAGATAATAAGGCTGGTGTTTACAGTGGTTGTTAAATTTGGGTGTTTGTATAGAGAGACTGTTCCCGTGCAGCCAGAAAACAGCAACTATTACATATGTGAGGTGATAATGTAAATCCCAGATGCAGGGTGTGCTATGCTTATTAACGCCTGCAGGTAACACGCTGAAACAAGGATTCTTATCTGAAATCATCGCTGTATAATGAAACAAACACTTTCTTGTATTCATGGTAAAGGAACTGTTGGTGAAGACGCAGTAGGCTGGTAATTAAAGTCGCCTCCAGGTAGCAGATTTAACCCCTAAAGCTCATCTTTGTGTATCTGAGTTACACATTTAGATGCTGTCTTTCCATGAAAATAACACCTTCCAACCTTAAACCGCTTTAGATGTGTCCGCTCTGGAAAGCTGACAGGATTATTACACAAGTTTGAATCTGTTTTTTCTTATGCTGTCATCGGTGAAATGCAGTTTCCAGCCATGGCTCATGATATGTCTTGTAGCGTATACAAACTTCCCACATGGGCATGTCAACAAGGTAAAAGATTTTCACTGCAGGGAGTGTTTAGCATAGTCAGAACTAGCTTTTAAAAGTCTCACATTTTAGGCATTTTGCTCATTTTAAAACCATAGAACTACTTGTTTACCACTAATTGAAAACAACTCCATAGCATTTTTCTGAACACAATCAACAAGTGGTTTGCTGTACTTGAATGCTTATATTTCATTCACTGACTTCCAAAATCATAATTTTTTTTTCCTCATCAGAGCTGTATTTCCATCCCACATCTGGATGGTGTTCATCAGGGTTAACTCAATGCCAGCGATGAGTGTGAAGCCGCCTGCGGGCCAGCGCGACCTTGTGGCTTTACTCTGATCAGAAGAACATCTATTATTATGTTTGGCAAAAAGCTTGCTGCAATCTTCATTTTATAACGTGCTCTTCCTGCTGACAGTGCTACAAGTATTTTTTTGTCACTGTCTCATCAAAATGTGAATATTATCAGCACATATCATTGTAATTATGTGATATAATAATGCATCATTGGCAGACTTTTGCAGAATTACGATGGTTGTTTCGTGTAATTTCACTCGCTCTCCGTGCTGTTTTCCGATAGAGAAATGGCGGCTTTCTGGTTGTGTAATGAAACTGTACGGACAGTGTCTGACATAGTTGCTTGTCCCCATTGCCAAGTTGTCAGTGGTCCACTTTAGAGAGCTGTTAGAGCGCCGGGAGGGGAGGGAGGGAGGGGAGGAGTTCAGCCTGAGTCTAATCCCTCTGCATGAAGGCTTAGGACTGAGAACTTATTCTCCACTTCTGGAGTCACTCTCCCTAATTATCCCCTCAAAGTCCTGCCGCAAAGTTCCCACAGACGAGATTTTTTATTTATTTTTTTTGCTTTCTGCCTCTGTGGCACTCTTTCTGTTTCTGCCTCGGTCCGGCTCTCTGTGTATATATATAATAAATATATATATGTATTCTCTCCCTGCCTGTCACCCCTTCTCTGCCTCCTGCTCTATCAGTCTCCCTCTCTGCCTTTGTCCCACCCTATTCATCTCTGTCTGCCTCAGTATTCTAGTTAGCCCTTCTCGCTTTCTCCCTCCTCGTCCTCCTCCTTCCTCTTCCTTGTGTTTCTCCAGTTCAAAGTCCCGTGGACATCATGAGCCTCACATCACAGTCGGGCTCAAGATGGGAGAGCTTACTGCCTGTCCACAGATGCTGCCAGGCTTCAGTGGGATTTGTGTACAGCCCCTGTCCACACTCCCCACAGCTGTTTGGTTAGTTCTCTGGACTTGGCCGGTGCTGCTGCAGATACGTCTCAGTGGCTTTTTAGTTTACACAGCATTGTTTCCTGTGTTGTTACACAGTACTTTCAGGGAAGAGACTGCAACTGCGCTATGCTATACCTTCAAAACTAGTGAGCGTTCATATATTATTTATCTCTAAGTTCTGTTTTGTTGCTTGAAAGAAACTGCAGGGCTGCGAAATGTGTGTATTGGGGCTGCACGGTGCATCGTTTCAGCATCGGCGTGGTCATGTGAGTAATGGTCAAATAACAATAAGTGCGATGTGAAGTGAGGCAAATGAACTCAGACACATCATGCTGCAACTTTGTAGGGTTGCTCAGATTTTATGGTTCTCGAATAAACCGGGTTTATGTTTAAAACTTTATTTATAAGACAGAGTTTGACATGCAAACTGCACATGTGCACCATGACATCAGCGAGGTAAAGGAAAGCAGTACTGACAAGGAAAGTGGTTGCAACAAGGAGTGCAATATCAATTGTAGGGCTGCAACAGTAATTGTATATTAATCACAATTATAATTTGGACTTTGCACAATTAAATGAACATGATCGACAGCAGTATTGACATTTAAAATGCTTCACTCTTAGAAAATACTCATTTGGATACAATCACTTGGTTCCAACTTCAGAAAATCTGACATAAAAACAGCTTATTTAGCTTTATAAACTTATTTTTCATCACCCACCTGTCTGAGCTGCTGCCCTGCAGTAACTGAGTGGAGACTAGAAACTTCTCTGTGCACCGCTGGCGATGCATTTGGGACGTTTAGCAAACATTGGCACATTGTAGTGTCTATTGATAATCAAATGTTCAGCAAGTGAGGCGTATTGGGTACAGATAAATTTATATTCTGCCTCTAGGATGCACTCAGGTGGAAAAGAATCCTAACTTAAGTCTTATGTTGATGCAAGATTTGTACATTAGCAGGAATGTAGCACGACATGCTAGTTTATTTATTGTGAAACTACAATAAAAAGTATTTTGTGAGTAAAATCAATGATTAATTGTAATTATCATGTCAGCCATAGCTGTGCAGCCCTCGTCAGCTGTATGCAAATATTTCAGCTACAGAAAGTTTAACCAAAAACAGGTCATGTCAGCAGTGTCGTTCAATTATTGCCACCACATAAGACAACACCACAAATCTGTTGAACCGTTTTAGTCAGCAACACAAGGCTCTGTATGATGAATGTAAAACGGGATCTGAATGCCATTTGGAGCAAATAAACAGTTTGCATTGCCTTTGATCGTGTTATACGATATAGTAGTCTTCACAATAAACAGTCTTTTGGTTAAAAAAAAAAATCAATTATATATATATGTCACATTTTCGATGCAGATGGACTCCCGTACAGACTCACTCCAAGCATTCTAGAATGATTCACCTTTAAAAATGGAATTATTCAAGTGAACCATTAAAAGAAAATGTATTTTTTCTTTTGCTATTATAAGAATAACAAAAGAATCCTAGTGTCATTTTTTCCTCGTATCGTGCAGCCCTAGTATGTGTTAAGTGCCTTGTGTCAGCAGTGTTGCATTATTTGATACGCCGGTCCGTGGAGTGATTAAATCGCTGCTTTTCTGGAGAGTTTATGCGTGTTGATGCTTGAAAATTGGCCAGTGGCATATAATGAAACAGTGATGCGTGTCAGGACGCTGCGGGTGTGTGAGTTTGCACATAAAACAATGGATGCTGGTGTTTTAAGTCAAGTCTGCCAGCGTGCGTTGGACTTCAGTCTTTTTAATGTAGATAGTTTGTTCTGTTTTTTTCCACTGACTTACGTGACGTCACTTGTGTCAGCATTAACATACACCTCGTTTCTATTTGAGACGAGCAGCTGGAGGCGACATTAGCTGTTTTTAGCATATGACAGTGAACCGAACAGAATTGTGGGAAATGTAGGAGTTTTAATAAGAAGGGACCAAAAAAAAAGTTGATATTTCTGGTTCTGCTGCACTGATTCTGATCAAGTTGTGAGTTGACATTCAGTTCTTTAAAATGCACTGAGTATAGCTGGGCTTTAAAATATTTTCTATAACATAAAATAGTAAACATCATCAAAGCTTAATTTATTTTTAAATTATTTAAAATCCTGCATTAAAAATTCAGTGGATACACAAACGTCAGCGATCTGTTAAGACTGATAAGGGGCTAAAGTTCACACTGGAAGGAAACTATCGGTCATACTTCCACAGCTAAATGCTGCACGTCTTTGGGTTAAATCTTATTTTTTTCCCCCATATATGCTGCTTGTGTGAAAGTGAAAACATCAGTTGTTATGAACAAGTCTGTCATTCTCACACAAACACACAAATCCAGTAGAAATTTGTCTTGTTGGCTACTAATAGTGTCCCAAAGTGAAGAACGGCCAGTTTATCTCATTTTCTTTATGATAGTTGACAAAGAGGATTTTACTGCCTATGACGGTACTTTTTGAGAAAACCCCCTCGAGAGCTCGCGGAAAACTCTGAGTGTATCGCAGAAAGCTTTATTTCCGCCGAAGCAAATTGCTGCCGAGTTGATTCACTGCTGCTAAAAAGAGGAAGACGCACCGAGCGTTTCCCGCATCTAAATGCAGTCCTTAACCTACTGACACATGATTGCATGTTGGAAAATGAAGCACTTGTCCTTTGTCGTCCTTTTGTAATGCATGAGACAGGGACTAGGCTCCGTGTGTCATCAGCGGTTTGGTTTATTCGCATCCATGCGGTGTCAGGGAAGGCAACCGATATGGGTTTTTCCCTGCCATGCCTCAGACTGTGGATTCAGAGCACCAGCTGGCACTTATTGGCCTTGGCGAGCGTTGGCCGTCCTGTTGATAAACAGCTATTAATGGCCAGACGCTCACCCCGAAATTGAGTTTAACTTTGCCTTTCCTCATTACTCAGTCTAAAACTACACCGCAATCCTCGAGGTGGAATTTCAGAGTTGCTAAAAAATTGAGGGCATCGGTCAAATTGATTTCCGCGCTGACCGGCTGCTCCTCAAGCAGTCGCGAAATATGAGCTGTAAATACAGGCGTTCTCTTCTATACCTGTGGGTTTCTCTCCTGCAGCTCATTGTTTCTGAAAGGATGCTGATTGGCTGGCGTTAAACTTCACCCTGGCAGCCCCCTGCGTTCTGCTCGGCGGAAGCCAGAACGTAAAGTGTGACTGAAAAATGGAGTTCTGTTTAAGCTTCAGAGGCTGTTTAATTAAAGATTTTTCTCTCCTCCATTACGTTTGTTTCGGATCGATTGTCTCTTCTCTAATTTCCTTTTCATGTTTTCTCCTGTTTCTCTGTGTTTCTATGCTTTGTCATTTGCCCTCCTTCTGCTGTTTTCCATTTAGTTTACATTATTCTCTCGCCATGTTTTTTTTTTTTTTCCTCCCTCCTCTCTCGCGTACCCTTTCTCCGAGGCATTTCCTGCATCTCCGGTTCCCCAGACGACAAGCGAAAGGTTCAGAAAACACTGTCAGCTGTACCGAACAATTCTTGCCCCGACACCGACTCGCTGATGCCAACGTTTGGCAGTCTCTCTCCTCCTTCTCCTTCCTTTTCACTCTCTTTTTTTTTTTTGGCCTTGCGTTCTCTTTACTCCTCTGCCTCTGTTCGCTCTCTCTCTCTCCTGCTGACCTCTGGGATCAACCGAGCAAAACTGATTCCCATTTTTTCACGGATCACGAGTGCGTCAGTGGTTACGCAACAGCCAGAGAGAGCGAGTGAGCGAGAGTGCAGGAGAGAGAGAGAAAACATGCAAATATGTAACTGACATATTTGTCCATCTTTATTTGCGTTGCTGCTTATCACCAACAGAATATTGCTCTTAAGCCTCTCGCTCAACAAAATGTTTAATATGTTTGCGTGAAATATTTGAGCGATCATTATTGGCTACGCAAACATAAAATGTGTGCCGTTCACACACAGTGACAAGTAGAAAATCTGCTTACGCATTACATAAATGTACATCTGCATAATATCAGGCCGGGATGCGAGTCCAAACATTCTCACTGTACCTTCAAAGCCTGTCAGTTTTCGTTGACCACACAGCGTCGCAATTAGAAGTGAATCAAAAGTGAACGCTCGGATGGCCCACTAGTCACGAAACCTGTCATGAATATGCCAAATCCACTCTCATTTCAAGCTAAAAAAAAACCGCTGGAGTAGTAGTACACATTTGGCTGAAATCTCAGGAATGCTGCGCATTGTTTGTGGAGTGCCTGAGACCGTATGAGTAGGATTTATGCGCAGAACTGGGTTAAGATGTGGCTCCGAGGGCTGTATTGTGAGAGTCTAAGTACGAGCGCAAGAAGGCTTAGGAATATGTGGGAGCGAGTGTGCTTGTGCACAGTGTTGTGTGATTGTGCAGAGGGGTGACATGTGTAGATGTGATGGCTGCAGCCATGCATAGATGTTCACACCAGGGAGAAAGTAAACAAACATGGCAGCCGAATGGTTAGAAATGCAGCGGCCACTGTTGGAGCGCGCTGCACTCTTTCTATCTTTTTCTTCTTCTCTCTTTATTTGAATCATCCTCACTGTTTGGGTTTGTCACCAAGGACAAAGATTTTTTTTTTTTTCTCCATTTATGTTCATGTGTTGGTCGGTTATCTTGTATAGAACAGTGATCAGAAAGAAATTTCAGTAAAACTTTGTGGAATATTTACCTTAATACTGCAGAGGATGAAGACAAATGTGAGCAGTGTCCCAATGTGACTTTCACATCTTGAAATGTGCAGCAATGGAGCACCTTCTCTCCATTATTTCTTTGATTTTGCTCCACTCTTTTTTTTTCTTTTTCTAAAAAAGTTTTTTAACTCTTTTGTTCTAACTGTTTGACAAAATCTTTGAAGTATCGCCCTATGTGGCTTTTAAATTGTCACATTTTGCAAGTACAACCCAATTTAAAGCTTTTGGTTTCATTAGAATTCTTATTTAAATTATGTATACATCATTCTGACCAGTAAAAAACCCCCAAAAGGAATCCCTGTAACTCCATTTCCACTAGTCAGGATAGCAGACACCTTAAGCGTCAGAACGACTCGTCCGAATCGTTGTGCCTGACGCTGTTCGTGGGAGGCTTCCAATTGGTTGCTCGCCAAAAATAGCATTTGAACAGCATTATCCAAAGTAATGGCAGCTGCTGTGGTGGATAAGTTAGAAAAGGCCATCAAATATGAAGAGCTTATCATCAAGATGTTTGCGGATGGCGAGACTTCGAAGTAAACTGGAACTTTGGCCTCAGGCTGCTCTGATGTGGCGGTAAAGCGGCTGTCATATGTGCTATCAGTTGCAGAGCCAAAAAGGAAGCCGCCCTCACCTTGGGCTTGCAGTAGCTTCGTACGTCACCAAACATGCATGCAACATTATTTTGACGAGTCAAAACTCCAGTTCGAAATATCTGTAAGCACATTTTGACCAGGCGGAATTCTAGCTTGAGATATCTTAACTCTGACTAGTTCAAACCTGACTTAAGATATCTGAAAGGGGCAGTGTGAAGATCTTGAATTAATTGAGGATCTTGAATTATGACTCATCAGAATTAAACTGTGGATATCTAGAGCTGGAATTACAACCGGCCTTCTTTTAGCTGCAGAAATTCAACCTGTGGTGTCTGCAGCCGAGGTGTAGATACCCGTAATGAGGAACCCCATACACATGAATGGTCAACATGACGTCAGTTGTCCTTGGAAGAACGTCACTGTGTATGTTTGAGTTAAATATTTTAAGAAACTACAGGTATTTGCAATATACTATATATCCAGTCTAGGTTGGCACGGCTACACCAGCTACTTCATTAGCTCCACCTGCTCAGCTGCTCGTCAAGGCAAACCTCTAATTAGCCAATAACGTTTGGGTTTGCAGGCACGGTTAAGAGGATCATTTGAGCTCAAGTTCAAACCGAGCATCCGAATGGGAACGGAAGATGATTTAAGCGACTCTGAATGTGACGTGGTTGTTGGTGCCAGACGGTGCTGGTTTGAGTCTGTCAGAAACTGCTGATCTCCTGGGACTCCCATGTGCTACCATCTCTGGGGTTTGTAGAGAATGGTTTGAAAGAGGAATAAATATCCAGCAAGTGGCAGCTCTGTGGGTAAAAAAAAAAGTGGCCCGTCTGGTTGGAGATGATAGAAAAGCATAACCACTTGGTGTAAACAGTGAATGCAGAAGAATGTGCAACCTTGAGGCAGATGGTTTATAGCAAAAGAACACCACTAAGAGCAGGAAACTGAGGTTACAGAGGGGGTGAATGCTGCCTGGTGCGATGAGTCTCGATTTCTGCTGCAACATTTAGATGTTTTGGGTCAAAGCTTGGTGTAAACAACAAGAACGCGTGGATCCATCCTGCCTTTGTACCAACAATTGAGGCTGGTGCTGTAATGATGGAGTTTTTGCGCCCTCTAATCGAGCCTCATTCTTACGCCCCAGCTCTTCTTCATCGTCCCTTCACGCCCGTCTTCTCGTGGCTACTTTCGGCTGCATAACGTCACGAAGCTCATATCATGTCACGGCTGGTTTCCTGAACATGACAGCGAGTTCACTGTATCCAGTGGCCTCCACAGTCACCAGATCTCAATCCAATAGAGCTCCTCTGGGATTCGATGGAGCAGCAGCAGGATCGTGAACGAGCGAATGTGCTGCAACTGTCAGTTCAACATGGACGAAAATCTCAGAGGAAAGTTTGCAGCACCTTGTTGAATCCACGCCAGGAAGATTTAAAGCAGTTTTGATTGCCTAAAGGGGTCCAACCTGGTACTATTTTTCTGCTATGAACCACTATGTATGTGTTCCTCCTACCTGTATATGCTTCTTTTTTTCCCTGTTAACGACATAGAAACCTCCCTCGCCTTTTTCTGTAACACTGATGTGCGATAAAGCGATGTTTGCATTCAGCCCGTCTTCTACTTGAACATTCGACACACAAAAAAAAAGGTGCCGACTCAGTTCAGAAACATATTTCATCTAAGCCGGTGAAATTCTGACCCTGTGAACCACAATGAAGGCGGCGAGTCTTGGGGAAAAAAAAGAAGAAAAAAAAAAAAGCGGCCGTGACTTTTATTAACATTGGAATTACAAAGTAAGAAATATGAAATGTTTAAAAGGTGAAACAGAAATAACCGTTCTTCTTATTCTAACTAAGGGCAGACTTTTGCGAGGTGAGGAAAATGAAAACGTTTAATGGCGCACCATTTGGAAGGGAATAAATATTCTAAGAGCCTCGATGATATCGCATGAATTTTTATCCTTGGAAGAAACTAAGCCAGACTGGCGAGGAGGACCTGCTGGACGTCTTTTCGTGTAGCCAGAATTCTCACTGCTCATTTTTTGTCGTCGCACATTTTGGACGTGTGTTACCAAGAATGCTAAAATGGAGATGTTCAGGCGATTTAATGCTACAAACATCCGTGTTTAATTTCGCAGCAAAGAGGTAGATAATTGGATATCTCAGCGAGGGAACTCCGCTGATTGTGCACAATAGAAAGAAATTATCTTCAGTTCAAATTTTGCCTTTTTGTAAGCGTGCCCTCAATTAACTGGCCAGTTGAGACGTCTGATTCAGCCGTGTGACTCAAAAGAAGCCCAGCATATGCTTAGTTATAACAAAAAATTAAAGAGGATCTCTAACCCTAACCCTCCCTCTAGAGTGAGACATCGTAGAAGCGAATGCCCTTGCTCCGGCTGAGCCATTATGCAGATGATATGCTAATGAAGTCATCCGATTTGATTCTGCTCGGGGTGCGCTGCACTGAGGGAAGATAATCAAGCGTTGATCAGCTCCCGCTACTGCGCTCGCCGTGTGCTCGTTTGTGTCGTACGTATCCAGCCACGTGTGCGCGACTTGTGCTGGTTGGCTTTGGTGGAGAGAGGATCTGTTTGGTTACACATGTGCTGTATGGTTTTTGGTCCGTGTTTATTTTTAGTTGCGGGTTTCGTGCACAAACTGCCTTTTTTTAGTGAAACACGCTGTACCGCTGCCATCGAAACACCTGTTATTTCCGATTTATTACATTTTTTTCTTTCATGGTTCATTTCTTCAAATAATTACATTTATTTTGAACTCAATAATCTAGCATGACAGTCTAAAGGTTGTTTCCGAAGTGCCAGGAATCAAATTCAGATGCAGAAATAATAAGTTCTTTCAAAGGGTGGTTGTT
Source organism: Stegastes partitus (assembly GCF_000690725.1). Classification (NCBI taxonomy): domain Eukaryota; kingdom Metazoa; phylum Chordata; class Actinopteri; family Pomacentridae; genus Stegastes; species Stegastes partitus. Next base: position 351,752 of record NW_007577985.1, read on the forward strand.
GAATCTCAAAACATTTGAAATGTCAACCAAAATCTAATCTTATGAGCTGTTTTTATTTATTTATTTTTTTTGGATGAAGCATTTTCCTGTTTTTAGGAACCCATATGATGCTTTCTGAGGTTTCCCCCTGTCCCTCAGTGTGTTATATTTGCATTTTTGTGCATGTAAAAAGTTACTCTCCTTCACAAAAAACACACTCCTTTTGCTTAGTTCGAAGTCCGGGCTTTTCTTTTGTTACTTATCTACATCACTGTGTAACACATTTGCATAATCTAGCAGCTAGTTTGACCTTCAGACAAAGAACGAGCAGCTTCCTTGTGATCAGATATTATTTTCTCATTAGAGCCACTTTTGCGGGGTCTTTGTCTCTTTGCCTATACTCACAGATCTGGTTTTGTAGTTCTTAACCAACCGACCAATCAGAGCAGAGCTTTAAAGAGACGGGAGCTAAAATCAAGCATTTCAGACAGAGGGTGCAAAGAAAAGTAATTAGTTTTTTGAAGCATATATTCTAGTAGTGCTCCAAAATAAAACCCTGAAAATATGCATAACACGGGCTCTTTAAGTCAAGACTAAAATATGTCAACTAATATTAACATATTCCACATATATTTTTCATCAGTGTTGGCTGACAAGTAAAAAAAAAAAAAGCTGTACAGACACTGAAGCCAAAGTAGGATTGAGGTCATCTAGAAACAGTGTCCCCATTATATAGACCGTCCACTAAGGAGTGTGGACAAGTTTATTTTTCCATCTGAAAAAAAAAAATGTTGCACTGAATATAAATCTTGGCAAAAGAATCAAAACAACAACGTCATGTACTATATTTTTATTGGATTCTTCAAAAATACATACTGTTAGTAGCCTGTCAGCCTCAAAAAGCTATAAAGTTCTTTTTCTACAACAGATATTATATTATTTGTCATACAACATATATATTTTTTGCATCTTTTATCGTCTCGTTTTAACTTTAACCTAATTTCACACTGATTTTGGCTTTGTTTGACCTTACTGTCTGGCTCCTTCTTGTGCCTGCTTTTACTTTGTCTCTCAAAGCACTTTGTAAACTAGGCGCCTTATAAATAAAGTTATTATTAAGTGTGTTATAACGCTGATGGATGTCGCAGTTAAATATATATTTTGTTAAGTCACAACAAGGTCCTTCTTCCTGAAAGTAAAGCGTCATTAGAGTACCGACATCAGTCCTCTGCTCTGGTACTTTCTTGCTTTTTGTCCTCAATGTAGTCAAATTTAATTACACCTGGAGTGTGTACCTTTTTTTTTTCCCCCCTTCCTCGTCCATGTAGCTACAATGTGCAGATACCCAGGAAAAATACAGAGGACGTGACCTCATTGTCCTCAACGGTAGCGACGGCCCTGGTGCTGTCACAACAAATGTACTAAGAGCAGTCTACTACAAGGCTCTGCTATATATTTATATATTTTTATACTTCACTTTCTTCGGCTACTCCTGCCTTTTATGCTCTCTACTTGCAGCGACTAGCTTCCTCTGTGTGGTTTTTCAGATTTTACATCCTCTTTTTTTCTTCCCCTTCCCCTTCACCCTTGTAGTTCCTCCTTTTATGCTTCCCTATCTGTCCTCTCTTTCATCCCTCTGTCCCTTTTCCTCCTCTTTCACTCATTAGTCACACCATCCACCTCCACCATTCGTCTTATTCGGCTATCAAACAGTCATCAGTTCACTTTCTCGGCCCCCCTCCGCGTCTTTTCTCTCCCCATCCCGACTTTCCCTCCTTTCTGTAAAATGTGGAAAACACCGATTGAATCATCTGTCTCTCCTTTATTTCATCTCTTTCTTCACCTCCTCCCTTTTTCTCCCCCCCAAGTTCAGCTAAAGTTCAGCGCTGTTTCGCGATGCCCCGCCCTCCCTCATCCGTCCCTCGCTTCCACCTGTTCCCAATCCACTCTAGTCCTAGCCCTGACCCTCCCCGAAGCCTTAAGCAAACACAGCATCATTTCACTCTTTTATCTCCTTTTATTTTAAACATTTGACTGTAGCTGAGCAGATAATGGATTCAACTCGCATGTTCTCGTAGGCAAATCTCAAAGCACCGCAGCACACCCATTAACCCCTGTTGCCTGGGGGTCCTCGGAGAGACTCACGCAAGAGCATTTGATCCCCATTTGATCATCATCTTCTCCTTTTTTTTTTTTAGCGGCGCGCCAGTGTGTTTGCGCGCTGCCCGGATTAACACATCCTATTGATCCCCCACTGCCCTGCGCTTGCACAGTGTGACAGATCTGCAAGAGGCAATAATTAGTCCGGTAATTGGCTGATCAGTTGCGTGGAAATGTGCTGAGCAAACACCAAACACGCTCGCTACGGAAAAAAAAAAAAAAGGTGTTTTTGACCCCCGCAGTAGATTTTGACAGGTGGGAGCCTTTGCGAGCATCCTTTCATGTGCGAACGTGACGGGCTGGGGATCCTTCGTGGCTCGAACAGTCACTTCTGATCACAGACGGTGAGGTTGATTAAAAGCGCAGCTGGAGGGAGGGAGATTGATTATTGAAATCTTTAATTATTCTTCTTAAGGAAGTTTTTCAGTCATGAGTATTTGAATGAGAATAAGATAAAAGAATGCACTAAATATTCCTCATACCTGGATAAACGCCTGCTTCAAGGGCACGAGGGCAGCCGTTTACAGACACTACGATATCTTACCATTCATTCGCTCGCCCAGGTGTTCTTAGTTGACTTCAACCTTTATAGCTCTGCTTTTGAAGAATAATTCCGTTAATATTATGCATTTTCTTCCTATCAACAAATCCTATTAGGAACCCCAAGGCAACAATGAATTCATCATACTAACAAGTATCGCTTTTGGAGCCAAAGCTTAATATATCTCACTCCTCTGTGCCGCGGAGCTCCATTGTTGTCCAAAAAAACTATTAAAAATACACCAATGAGCCTCCTCCGTTGTGAACGCTGTGGACGCTGTACTTCATTTTGACTCAATGCCACGTTCTGTTACGGTTCCATTAGTACTCAATAGCGGTAGAACCTAATAAATACTCTATTTACTCTCGTTTAAGTAAAAACTACAAGGCTCAGCCGTGTCAGGAAATTAAAAAAAATAAAAGCTTACAGTTCAGACAACAATTATTTTTAAAAGAACTGTGGGAATTCAGCGTATCATCTATTATTTAGTTTATTTTTAATTGACGGTCACGATGCAGTTTAACGTTGTGCCAAAACAGAGTGTCGAACTGATGTGCACAGCAGAAGGTTTACGGTTTTCGCTAATTTTCATCCCTAGTCGTGCACAGTCCAATTAAAATACACAGCTTTCATGCTCGTTAACCCTCTGAACCTCACAACCTGCCAGCGGGTTTGAAAGGCGTGTTAGCTTAGAAATAAAGAACAATAGAATAATCACCAATATTACAGCATTTACCTGTAAAAACAGAAACAATCGTCAGATTTTAAAGCTTCTCCTTGTCTGTCCTTGAACTACTCATCTGTGATGTGCTGTTAAGTTGGAAAGCTTTAAATCACGATATTTTATAAGATTCACTTTATAGTCTACGTGTCTCGCTTAAAAATAACGACAAAAATGGAATATTTGCAGTAACCAGATGCTTCAAAATACAAAAGATTTTGAAAATGCGAGTGACTCAGCTGTGACTTTTCAGCTGAACTGCAGGCAGAAAAGGATGGAAACAAATAAAGAATGTAAATAGTGAAACATCTCTGTAGCATTTTTTTGTTTTTTTAAGTTAAAGTTTAATTTAAAACCCAGGCTGTCTCTGGGTGCACAGGTGTTAACAATAGTGGAAAATTTGATATTTGTTAATAATTTGTTCCAAAACTTTCCTCCTCTCTGCTTGCGTAAACACTTCCTGCAGTTCATCCAAGTTCAGCTGAAAAGTCCACAAATTGTAGTCCCGTGTATGTTGCTAATGGCTTCACGGTGGCTTCAAGATGCACAGACTTTTTTTTTTCTTTTACAGAAATCTGTTGGAGCAAACAATTTGTTTTTACCAAATCGTTAGCCTGCTACTTGCCTAAGTCATATTTTCATGTTTTTGGGAAATGAGAAAAAACCCAATTTTTTGAAATTACATTGGTATTTATTATTGATTTTTTAACAGTACATTCAACCAGATGTGATTGGCCAATGACATAGGTAGAAAGACAGGATGATGCAGAAGTGATAGGAGAGTAAAGTTAGGAAAATATCTCAATTTGACCAAAAAATGACTTAGGAAATTAGGCTATGAGGCTAACGAAATGTAAAATCAAGACATGGAGGGCAAAGCATTTCAATAAATGATTTAAAGCTTAGATTTGGTGTAATTTTCCCAACTGAACAGCACATCACAGGTGAGGAGTTCATGGATCATCGGAAAGTTAAAAATATGACAATTTTTTTGTATTTACAGTTACTAGCTCTGATAAATGGTTTAATTTTAGCAAATTTTTTAAAGACAAAATGCCTTCTAAGCCTGCCAGCAGGTTTGGGGATTCGGAGCGTTTCTACGAAGTCACCTCATGGCACGACGAACAAACTGTGCCGTCCTGAATGGCAGCACATCTCTGTAGCTCTGGCAGGTTTTAGTGTTGAACCTGTGAGCTATGAGATACCTGAATTTCCCCTAAGGGATTAATAAAGTATCTATCTATCTTAAAATAGAGCAACGGCAGACTTAAGAAACAAAAGTAGACGTAAACATGAAAAGAAAAACTTTTGCACCTCCTCTGTCCATGTAGCCAGCCTTGGCGTCGCTCCATGACTCATCTTTGCTCACCTGTAGCCCTCCTGTCCACATACATGCAGCAGTGTAGGAACAGGAGTGAGCCTCTGAAGGCTCATTCTCGTGAGTGATCAATATCTCTTTCGAGCGTGACAGCATCACTATGCAACCAAGCATCAAGTGGGGCAGCGGAGAGGGATGGCGGGGCCGCGGGCGTGTACTCTGTTAAAGGGTAAGCTGTGTCTGCGTCCAGAGAGAGACGAGAGGCTAAAAGTAGGTGATGGACTCGTGGAGGGAATACTTTCCTCTCGCCAACAGACCCACTGGGTAAAAAGATTGGAGAACGGCTCCGACCTTCTGCCGACCTGCGCCGCCAAACGTCCTCACCAGTCGCGTCCGTGCGCACAGACGTGTTAACTTGTCAAAGTACGATCATCTGAGTCCTTGAACGCAGAGAGACGTGTGTGTGTGTGACTGAGCGAGTGCCGCGCTGAATTATAGAGTATGTTTGCTTTTTAACAGATCAGCAGAAGAGGTGATGCCACAGTCAATGTCACAGCCTTCATGCATAATTGCTCCACTTTGTCATTGCCAAGGGCTGGGCAGAGCCACATCTGATTGCTTCCCCCTTTCCCCCACTTTTCTCCTTCCCTCTCCGTCTTTTTTTTTCTCTCTCTTCCCCTTCAGTCTTTATTCTCATTAGGCTCATTAACTTATCCAGCAGAGACAGATAGAGCGAGACAGACAAAGAGCGAACATATTGAGTGTACCGGCGACAAAGAAGACTTGTTTAAAAGGTTTTGTTTTTTTTGGTCTCTGAAGATAGAGCTACATGGCCGTGTAAACCAAGCTAGTTGAAGCAAATGAACGTATGACACCACGTCTGGTGCCACAGACCTGACGTGGGTCCGTCTGCGGTAGCCAGAGAGCGTAAAGTGCATCAGTGTTTATTTGCAGGAGCTTACCTGTTGGCATGGGAGTGATGCGGGTAAGAAGACACGGAGAAAGCTTACCCTATCTGCGGTGCCGAGAGGTCGCTGACTCACTGTCTGACACCGGTGAAAAATTAATAAGACAATGCAGTTTAGAGAGCAACTTATATTAATATTTATATGAAAATTCTCCACACAGCTCCGGCATTGTGATATTTTCCCAGTTTTCTATGTAAAAATATGTGTCATCCGCAGCTCAGGTAGCAGATACAGATGCAGTTTTTGTAGTGATGAATTACATTAACAGCATCTCTTTGCCCCCCTCTTGCACTAATTTTAACTTTCATTTGTTTTTAATGATGCATGGGGGTTTGTATTATTTTTGGGTATGCGTGTGCGCGCTGCCTATCGGTGTGTCGGCACGACTCTGCGCTGAAAGGCCGGCAGTGAGTGAAGTCGGAGTGTCTCATGGTTAAATGATGGGCCCCTTTCGGGCACTCACAGGGCTTTGAAACACTAAGTAATTGGTTTTCCTGGCAGAATGGGGCCACGGCTATAGCTTAGGGCCAGCGTTAACTCCACTGTAGCTCAGGTCTTGTCAGGGACACTAGGCTGCAAAACCTGGGGTGGAGGTCCTGCTAAAATATTAGAAAATAAAAAAACACCGCCTCGTCCTGTAGGTGTTTTTCAGGTTGTTTTGAACTATTCTCCTAAAGAATAAACCACACAGCGGCACTTCCCCATCGAGAAAACGAGCTAGCGTTAGACTTAAACTAACCTAATCGATGCCCTTCGACTCAGCCTTAAGTCGGATGTAAAAATGTGAATAATGTGCTGCTTCCAGAGTCGCGTGCGCCTCACTGCTGCACAGGCATTAGACTGCAACATGACAAATGTGCATGTGCGGCATGAATGAAGAGCATCGTTTAGGCTCACATGCATGTGGAGGGACACGGATCCACACACACACACACACACACACACATATACACAGTTTGCTCGATCGCTCATTGTTTGTCCCTGAAAAGTCTCCGTTCTGTCTTTCACTCTGATAAACACACACATGAGCTGTACTCACATCCCCGAGTCTCACAGCTGATAAATATCCTCCTATGTGTGTGTGTGTACTTGTAGACATTTTTTTTGTTGTATGTTTGTGTTCAGATGTGGTGGAGCTGCTGCTGAAGCTTGTTTGGCTCCAGGCACAGGAAAAGCTTTATATTTATATATATATTGGCCTACATGTTGCAAACTCTTTGGGGACGCTGTCACAAGCTAATTTTTGAGACATGATAGAGCCGTGTGAACACAGTGACTGGGGAATGCACTGTACAGCTTTTTATATCTGTTTTTAAATGCTGTTATTGCAGATTATTCCTATACATACTGGCAAGGAGGGACCTTCTCCACCTCAATTATCACTTCCTTTAATGGCAGTGGAGATGTGATTTTGCACTTACAAAAATTAGCCAACATTTGGAGGGAGGAAGTGTTTGCAGAAGTCAGTGAACTTTCACCGCTTTAGTTTGAGTCCCGTCTTGGACCATAATTACAGTTTTATCTTCTCGGTAGAGTCTCGTTTTGACTTTTGCTCTCACTTGCTGTTTTTCACTTGTTGTTTACTTGCATTTTCGCAGTGATTTGTGAAGTTTAAAACTCCTCTATGAAGTTTAGAAAAGGATCAAAGCTCAGATTCAAACACACCCTATGTTTACCACATGCTACAAAACTCCTTTTTGGTACGTTTCCAAGGTGACAATCTAAATTTACACGCGTTCGTTCACACAACCACAAGAGGTCGGCGACATTATCGGGGTGATTTCTTTCTCTTTTTTTTGTCAGAATGGGTGATAACGTGCCTGTTGGTCTACAAAACAGTGTGAGGTAGTTGTGTTAGTCTCTCTCTGGTGGAGATGTTCTCAAATCTTGGCATGTTGTTTACCAGACTTTATGGTACCAATGTTTCCCATCTACTGTGGTCAGCAGCTCTTATGTCTTATCTTGGAGCTGCAGAGTTCCAGTCAAAACCAGAGATTTAGTTACATTTCTGTTCTCTTATATGTATTTTAAAACTGGAGGACGTCAGATGCAACAGCAAGCTGCACTTTTATTTCAGTGTGCATGATGGGAATAAATGGGTTTTGATGATTCAGCATTATTTACATGAAAATTCTCCGACATGTATGAGAATGATCTGCGATGATAACGTTTGAATTAGCAGCTTTCTTTTCAGTATTTTATTGCTATTCTGTCCGTACGCCTCATGCTCTCCTGTACCTCACTGTAATAAATCCCTTTTATTTCATGTGGTCACATCCAGCAGTCTTATTCTGACACTGCCTTGGAATATCCTCCACATTTGGCCCAGAAAGCTCTGCCACGTACGTTTTCTCAAAGGTTGAACAAAATTGCAACACAAAGCTGTAATCTCTACTCCTGGTGAAACGTCTTTGTAATATCTGTTGCTCATGAAAAGACAAAATGTGCCTTTTTTTTTGTTCTGAGATAGTTCCTTCCAGCACCAACCTGCCTGCAGTGCAGCACAGACAAACCACGACACTGGCTAAATCAGCGGATGAAATTTAAATTTGGTAGCACTTCGGGGCATGGTGTGAAATATAAATAACCCACAGGTGCATCACCATGTACTTAAAGTTAAGAATAATACTAAAAATGTATAATTTTTTGTACTAAAATTACCAGTAGTGGCATCATTTTAGCACATTAATACATGAAAAGTAATTATAATACCCTAATAGTTAAAGAGTTAATTTTATTGTTTTTGTCATAATCCCAAACAGAAGTTCTATTTATCTAATTCAATTATCTTATTTAATTCGGCAAAAAGCCCTTGGAGGGAGGATTGGACTGTTTCATTTACTAGTTATGTAGCAGAATATGTATTGTGGTTGACGTTAATGCAGTCGTTTACATCGTTTCAGCAAAAAGTTTTCTGCTTATTCATCGAGCCGATCATAAAACGTGGGCCAAATTTCTTGCAAGGAATTCTGCAAATTCTGCCGCTGCATCCTGAAGTACCTGACAGCGAGGTGAGCTGTGAAACGTGACCTCGGTGACCTCCGGCGCTGACAAACCTCGATGTGACTGCTTTCTTAACTCTCCAGTTTTCCTTCATGACAAGTTCTGACTTTAAAGCATTCCTTCGAGGTGAAGGACACGTGTGTCAAAAGTGCACTTGTGAAATCTGTCATTTGAAGTAAAGCAGGTTTGATTCTCCCTCTTTGTCTTCTGACGATTAACGCTGTTAAAAAGGTAGACGTCCTTGCATTTAGTACGACAGAAAGATTAGTTGTGTGCGTGGGTAAACAAATACTTCTTTAAAAGTTGTCTTGAGTTTGGCTCCCTGTTGTCTCTTGGAAAGGATGTTTGTCTCTGTTTGATGAAAGCTGCGTTCCTAAGTTTCCTGCGAGGAAGAAGCGTAGAATCATCTCCACGATCATCATGGGACAATCTGAGAGTGCAATTTGTAGTGTAAAGTGGTCCAAGGTCATTTAGAGCTTCTTACTGTATATAAGGAGAATTTAAAATCAATTCTAGAAGAGCCAGTGTAGCTCGGCCTCTAATGATTCCTCTAGGTTTGTTATTCGGCAGCAAAAAGTTGTGAATCAGCTGCCGATAGAGTGTTTTTGAAGGCCTTAAATAATGCATTACGCTAGTCTAGCGTGGTTGAACTGAGGATGTATATTAGGTTTTTCCTGCAACATTTCAGACCGAGAAAGGTCACACTTCTGAGGTAACAACAAGGATTTCCTCCCGAGTTTCACACTCTCAGCTGCGCGTAAGTGTAACAGACTCTCCTAACATACTTTCGCTGAGACTCCTGGCCTGCAATGCCGAGCGCCGACGTCACGGATCTGTTTCACCGCAGATCAGCAGCCAGACAAATATTACAGGCGCTTTCGGTCCGACTCCTCGGATGATTTTTTACAGTCTGCGGAGGGATGATCTCTACCTCGAGGCATCTTCTGGTCTTAAGCTGTGTTTCACTCGGTTCCAAATTTTCTAAAAAAAAAATCCTTGTTTTCCACAGTGGATAAGAGAAGGAAGGCCTCTGGCAGTGTACGGGACAAGGCTGTCAGTTCGGCTTGACGCCTGTCAGACGTCACCCAGGCAGAACTAGAGGAAGGGGAGGTGGTCTTTACTGTACCATGCATGTATTTAAGATCATTTAAAGTATCATTAAAAAGGCTGACGGGTAAACTGAATAACGCTCATCATCTTGTCACAACGCAACGTTCTGCTGGGAAACCTTCGGTCCAGACATTTACTGCATGTGGATTGTATTTTCACATAAACCAAACTCCTATACAATGCAGCTTTACACTGCAGAAGCTCTGGCCAGGAGAGAGTTGGGGCAAACATTTGCAGAAACAGACCCCCTTATTGGCTATTTCAGAATTTCTGTTACCATTGCAGTGGAGGATCCAATATCACAGTGTTTACTCAGAGTGCCCCAGAACAACAGGAGTTAGTGGACTTAACTCCAGGTCTGTAAGCAGGTAGGGTATAGAACAATCGAGGTTTGCTGTGCTGGCCTATATGGTCAATTTTATGTTGTTGATGGTGATGTTAGAGAGGAGGAGACGACTACCCAACGAGGACTTTGAGCGAACGCAGAAAATGTCTTCTTCAAGTTTAACTGATCACCATTTGTCCTCGCCAACCAATTAGCATCAAGATATGCGCAGCAGGCTTTCAGAAGTACTTTTTGCTCACATTAAAACTGCCCTGAAAGAGGTTTTGCAGGACTCCAGCAGTAGGAACAAGGTTCAGGCCAAGTTCCTGCAGTGAAAAATAACTTACTGTTCACCTCCACTATGGCAACAGCGACCGCCTCTTGCCACATTGCAAAAACTGCTCAGGAATGGCTTGAAGAGCATGACAATGAACTCCAAATTCCATCCATCCATTATCTATACACCACTTAATCGTCTTTAGGGTTGTGGGGGGGCTGGAGTCTATCCCAGCTGACTTAGGACGAAGGCAGGAAACACCCTGGACAGGTCACCAGTCTATCACAGGGCTACACTTAGAGACAGGCAACCAAGCACACTCACATTCACACCTACGGACAATTTAGAATCACCAATTAACCTCAACATGATTTTGGACCTTGTGGGGGGAAGCCAGAGAACCCGGAGAGAACCCACGCTGCACGGGGAGAACATGCAAACTCAACGCAGAAAGATCCTCGATGTCCTAACCGGGATCTTATAGCTGTGAGGCGACAGTACTAACCACCGATCCACCTTGCAGCCCTAACTCCAGATTCCCCAGATCCAATTCCAGCTTAGGGTCTATGAAGGATGTAAGACCAAGTCTAATCCATGGAGGCCCCACCCTGCAACCTATCAGACCCATCGAATCCACTGCCAACATCCTTCAGAGGTTTTACTGCTGTGGCTGACTGGTTTATTTAACTGTTTACAGTCAAATACGATGTACAGGTATGATGTGTTTATAATTAAAATGTAAGAAGAAAATCCTTGAGAAGTAACTTGGCGGCATATTTCCACGTCTGAACCAGAGTCTGCAAGTGCCTGGATAGTCCACAGAGAGCGGCGCTGATTTACCAAGCAGAGAAAGAAAGCTCAATGATATTTTAAATCTGACATTAAAACCCAGTCCCCTCATTACCACTCTATTTTGGCGTCCCAAATTGCAGTCAGAATACCCAGCATAGCATTTCAAAACAGTCCAAGGCCGTACACATGAAGCTTCATAACAAATCAAATTAAATTCAAATTCCACCGACAGCAAGCCTCATAACATCAATTTGTTCCTTTCAAAGCTGAAGGGCCACATATGGTCAAAGTAATGGGTTGTGGGGAATTCAGTATTTTCCCCCATTAGAGGGAAAAATAAAACTGGAACAAAAAAATGTAAGCGAGTAAAGAAAAAACAAGCAGCGGAAAATATTAGGATCCAATGTTTTAGGAGTACTTAACATACACTAATTCAGAAGCCTTACTTAAAACGGCAATTCAACTTTCTTCCAGTTTAAGCTCCATTTAGGAACTAAACTGGAATTTATGAGTTTTATTTTTTAAACCCCAAACTGAGCACAGTCTTGTTATCGGATTTTTCCCCAGCCGAGCAGCACAACACTGTATATAATTAAATGTAGTCCCTTTACAAATACTACATCTGGATTCTTCTTCTCTCCGCCTCTTTCACTTTGCCTCCATCCCTCCATTCCTGCCCTCTTTTTTTTTTTTCCTCCCCCCCCATACTGTGTGCCTGGTGGTAATTGAGTCATTTTCTCCTCATTCGAGCACTGTCTCCGGCAGGCAGCTGCATCAAGGTGACCTCCCGCTATTGTTTGGGCCTCTGTGTTTTTGTCTCGCTAGCTCGCCAACATAATCACCGCCTTTCAAGCGATGTAATGGGTCAGCCGTGTCAGCGAGACATCTTTTCTGACCCCGGATACCTTGTTTCACAGTTTGAAATGTCAATGAAGACGGGAAGGGAGGCACGACGACGTACGCGGTGATGTAATACTGCAGTCAAAACCGCTCTTATGTTGTCCCTCAGAGCTCCGTCTCGGTTTGCTTCGGCGTCTCCCACTTCAAAACAGCCGGGGGGGGAAAGTGAGGATCTTCTCGGAAGTTGGATCTTTCTCCTTTTCCTCTCCTTGGAACCGAGCTTGCTCAGAGGAATAATCTCTGTCTGACGAAGACGCTAATCCGTCCGTCAATCCCTGTCTATTAATTGTAGCATTAGTGTTTTGGAGGCAGACCGGACAGGCAGGCTGGGTAATTACATTGATTCTCCTGCTATTTAACCTTTATTTGGCCACGCCACCCTCACCAGCAAAGTTTCAATGACAAAACTTCTCATTTAAAATCGGATGGATCGCGATGGAGTGTTGTTTTTTTCGACATGATAAAATCGGCTGCTTGGCATCGTTGTGTCTGTTTTTTGTCCCACATGTCAGGTTTGAATTGTTCTTTCTGGGGAATGAGTGCGATGTGAAGACTTACAACGAGTTTATAGACTGTTGCAGGGCTGCAGAACAGAAGGGGCTCATGAGGAGGACAGATCTTTAAATCCTTTTTGTGTCAAATCACAATGATCGAAGGAACTCACAGATCAAACTGTGAGTTCAGGTGACAAGTCGGTCCAAAGAGGAGAAGATTTTTTTGGTGTCATACACACTAAACATAATAATTCTGTCCTATGGAGCCAATTTTCATTACATCAGATCAAATTATGATAGAATTTCTGACTAGTAATTGTTCTGCTGTAGCCGTTAAAGACAATGTTTACACTCATTACGCCGCATATTGTAGTTTTCTATTCCCACATTGGATTTAAATGACATTCAAGTAGAGGTCCTAAGAGGATATTTCAAATTAAATCTAAAATATTAAGGAGTGTACCTTTTTTTAAAATTCAATATTTCCACTTTTTCCTCTTCGGTCTTGAGATGCTTCATTTACCAAAGGCTTCCTCTGAAGCTACATTAGCCAGAAATAATGAAAAATCTAAGTTTTACCGGCGGTTTAATAAGGCTCCTCTTTGTGTTGTAACACTAAGGCCATGCTAAATTGATTGCATTTGAGTCCATGTGCTGGAAGCCTCTGAATAGCGAGAGTGATGGTTTTACACAGCTGTGGCTTGTTTCAAAGTTGGCCTCTGTGAGTCATTACTTGCTACATCATTTCTTTATACGAAATTGCACTTTGTTTGAATCTGCGCTGCGATCAATCAAAGTTCAGATGGATATTCTACAAGCCTTTCTTTGAATGCTTTTACATTTATGCATGTATTTCCTTAAACCACAGTTATTAGTGAGTGTCTATGGTGCTAAAAAAAAAAAAAAAAAAAAAAAAAAAAAAAAAAAGGTCGTGACGGAAGCTGTATTTGATGTAGGAGCGTATGTAGAGACAAAGGAGACGACAGCAAAAATGAATGTCACAAATCTGTTGTTTATGTTATTTGTACATGCTTGTGTCAGGGTAGTTTTTTTATGTTAAAATCCTTCTCTTGCTGTTGATTTAACCCCTAAAAACTCATCTGTTCATATCAAAGTCACACATTTAGATTTTTTTTTGCATGTAAATAATCTTTTCTTAACTTTGGACCCCAAAATCTTCTGGTGAGTTTGTTATTTTTTGAAAAAATACAACCAATATTACAGCATCAGAGTCAGTCACTGTAAAAATAGGAAGAATTAGTAGAGTTACAACTTCCTGACAGTCCTTGAACTAACCATGTCAGAAAACATAACTAAATCCAAGCTGCAAATTGAGATATTTATTTAAAATCACTTTATTCTGAATTTCTTGTTTAAAAAATTCCCAAAAATAAATCATTTGCAATAAACAAATTGTGTAAAAAACAAGAAATTCTGTTGTCCTTGGTGCACTTGAGAAGCCATTGTTGACTGAGCTGTGACCCACAGTCAGGTAACAACAAATCAGGGACTTTTTTTCCCTAAACTGTGGCCTGTGTTTCTATACAGGCAAGTATTAAAACAAAGTAGAAACATGAGTAGTATAACATCCACAGTATGTAAAGTCTTTTCTTCTTCCAGTATTGGTAACAGTTGGCAGTTTAAAAAAATAAATAAAATTGACATGCTGATTCCATGTATTTTACATTTTCGCAAAATTAATAATCAAAGAAATTCAACCTTCACTTGTTCTTTTTTAAAACATTCTAATTTTGATACTACTTTTCTCTACTTCCACCGATTGCTGTGCCGTTTCCATAGAGGTGCAGGACTTTATATTGCATTTAAAAATGACCCCGCAGTGAGAAACTGCTTTGGGTTAAAATGGCGGATCTGCAGCTCAAGCACAGCAGCTCACTTCCAACCATAAACCTTGTTAATGCAACACATTGGGAAGTGTCATATTTGAGTAATTCAGCCATATTGGTTTGAACCAGAAAAGCCATTCTGAAAAAGAATAATGGTACAGAATCCTACTCCCTGCAAGCTGACAGAATTGGTTCCTTAGATTTGTTATGTGTGAAACTCTGAAAGTCTCAATCTGTGTTTTTGAGGCTGTTATTCATACACTGCAGCTCAGACATGGCGGCGACTGAGTATTCTGCTTCTAGTATGTAAAGCATTATGTAGACAAGTTAATTTGACTTCTACAGGAGGAGGTCTCTAAATATCACACATCCATCGATCCATTATCTATACACCGCTTAATCCTCACTAGGGTCATGGGGGGCTGGAGTCTATCCCAGCTGACTTAGGGTGAAGGCAGGGGACACCCTGGACAGGTCACCAGTCTATCACAGGGCCACACTTAGAGACAGACAACCAAGCACACTCACATTCACACCTACGGACAATTTAGAATCACCAATTAACCTCAACATGTTTTTGGACCTTATGGGAGGAAGCCAGAGAACCCACACTGCACGGGGAGAACATGCAAACTCCACACAGAAAGATCCCGGGTGTCCTCGACGGGAGGCACACCGGCGACCTTCTTGCTGCGAGGCAACAGTGCTAACCACTGCTCCACCTTGCAGCCCAGTATCACACATTTTATAGCAAATGTTACTTCACAAAGACTTTCATGATAAAATTGTGGATTTAAAAAAACATGGATAACATAAACCACAGTTAAACTGGAAAGCTTAAACTTAAGAAGGCCCATAAAATAGATTTTTACACTCATTTTGGCCATAAGATGCTTTCAGGAAAAACTGTAGCCCTGACCTGCATTTGGGGTTGTGTGCTGACTAGAAATGAAACAATCCTCCATTTATCCTGACTCGAAGCTGTTGGTTACATCAAATTACCCTCGGTTAAACAATCTGGTTGGGATGACAGAGAGACCGCAGCGCCTCCGGCTATACAAGCTCGGCTGTGACCTGGAAAGTCATTCATAGCTCCTGGCTTTTGAAAAGAGCTTTCAGGTTAAGAGTCATCGCAGCTATAGCTGAACTGTGGTGGCGGTGGCGAGGATCCGGGGCCGTATGGTCCTTTATGGTCAGTGGTGTCCACTGGGCGGATGCATCACCCGGTGTTGGTCAAACACACTGTCTGTCATTCATCATTCATACGAGTGGGTCAGGGATGGAGTGTGTTTGATCTCAGCGTGGTGGAGATGAGATATGTCATGTTTAGGATGCAGCGGAGGAAAAAAAAATGAAGCTTTGAGGACTGTTGATAATTACAGTCGCATTTGCAAACTAATTACAATGGCATCACAACAACACACTCCTTTTATCTGCATCAAACACTGCATAGGAAGAACCGATAAGAAAAAAAAAGAATGTCTAAAAGATGAATGGACTGTTGTATGTAGTCGCTCGCATTGAAGTGTTGGCTTTAAATAGCTCGAGAGATAACTCATCACCTGGAAAACGAGAATCACAGCTCCTTACAGCGACTGTGAGGAGGGAGGAGGAGAAAAAAAATAGTAAAAAAATCTCAGTGTTTCATCTACACTGAAGTAACATCATTCAGATCTGGCTTCAGAACGCGATACGTGATCACCAGGTGAGTACAAGTGAGCTGGCGGCTGGAAGAGCGTGAGGGATGCCTCGCGAGTGAAGCTGAGCCACGGGTGGCTGTCAGAGCTGCGTTTACAGGCATTAAGGATGAGAGGCACTTGTCTTATTCCTTCACTCCCTCATTTCTTCTCCTACACTCTCTCTCTCTCTCTCTCTCTCTCTCTTTCGGGCTTGTGACTGATTTGGCTCATTAAGATCGGGAGAAGGAGAATTAATTATTGTCATTAAATGAAGCATGCTGCTCCCCCTTCTCTCTCTCTCTCTCTCTCGAGCACTCCAGCGGCAGGGTTAGTGAAGTGTGGACGGCGGTGAGGGAATGAGGAAGGAATTGAAAGCGAAGAGGGGGATGGAGGGAGGGAGGATGAGGGTGGCGATGGCAGCGGAGACAGACGTGGCAGGGCTGAAGAAAACAAAGAGAAGGGGAAAAAAGAAAGGAAACAATAAGAAAGAAAGATGGATGGAGGCCTTGTAGATAAACAGAAAGGAGCAAAAATGGAGAGCGAACAGGAAATACACGTGAGAGTGACACTTTGTAAGATGGAGGGCTGAGGTCATGGGAAGGAAGGCAGACACAGAGAGGAGGAGCCTGAGCTGGATTTCTGATTTTTTTATTTTTTTTTTTTTTGGGGCCGGGCTGCATGCTAATACGCTGGAGCGTATTGTTCAGCTCAGGGAGCTGCAAAAAATGTATAATCCAGGTCAGAGGGATGTAGAGGGGGGAGGTGGGGAGGGAGAGGAAGGCAGGGCACGAAAAAAAAGAGAAGAGGTCAGAGATTGGAGCATTAAGAGGAGAGCAAGGATGCAGGAAAGAGGGAGGGAAAAAAAAAGCCTCACCTGCACTACTTTGCTTTAAAATATCCGAATAGGAAGGGGCTGGTTTTAGTTCGCTCTCGCCGCCTGCTAAAATTGCATACTGATTTTTACATAAGTAGCCTCCAGTGTGTGCGTGAGTGTGCGTGTTAGAGCTAATATTATTGACTCTTGAGGAGGAAGCTTGAATGCACAAGGCCCGAGGGCAAAGCCACTCAAGAACATCCCCTGCAATTCAAGTGACCTGCTTTCCTGACGCCGGCTCTTTCCCATTACCCAGAGTGGCATTTCATTTAGCTTCCGTCATTCATCTTTCCTTTTTCCAGATGGGGAAAGGGACTCTTGTGTTGCTGACACCTCACCCCTCTGTTATTTATTTAATTGTATTTATTTCACCGTCGATTTTTCTTTGTCTCTTTGTTTCTCTTGTCTTTTTTTAAAATCAAGGGCTTTACATATTGCAACACCTCCTCCCCCCCTCCCCGCGTTCAAGAAACATATCGCTCAGGTTTTGCCACACACTGTGCATCAAGCAGCGAACGGTATTTGAGGTGAGGGTCCATTGAATCCTGCAGTTAACATGACTCAGCTGACAAATATCCCTCAGCGATAATCTCTCCCGCCCGTACAAAAAAAAAAAAGAGAGAAGTGTTTGTGCTTCCACACCAACGTGTCTTGACAGCCATACATTCAGAAGGAGTTTATTTAGCCCAAGCTCTCGCTGTGACAGGATGTTTTTTATTCTGCTCTCCGTCTGAGTCAGACACAAGTGAGTTAATGTGGTAACTTGTTTAAATTCAAGGCAGTGTTGAGAAGGTGCTCCCAAGTCATGTTTTTAGAGCAGCTTAGCAAGACCCAGCCAGGTTTATCCAGTCGTTGGTGCCGCAGTGCTGGTTGGACCTGTTAGATGTAGACACATGCTATTATGTGCCATCGACGCTGATTTCTGACACCTTTAGGCAGGTTGTGTTCCGAGTATTTGTGCAGTATTTGACTCTGGTCAAGCAGCTATTCCGGTCATTAGAACTGAAGGTCACTTTTGCTCGTAGGAAAGTAAACAATTAAGTCAAGTGCAATGCTTTTGAACGCAAAAAATGGGTGTACAAGCTGGTAGATATGACATATTTTCATATTTGACATCACCAGAATTTCGAAACACTGGCGACGTGGCGACAAACATCAATGTCGGTCTACTCTTCAACTACGTTGGTCCAAAATTAAATGTCTCGGCAACCGCTACACAGATCGCCATGAGATTTTGTAGAACATTTATTGTTTTTCTGAGGCTCAGTTGTATTAACTTTGCTGACAACTTTTATTCAACAGCACCATCAGGTCAGAATATGAATTTATCTCACACTTTGCCGTTGCCACGATGCGACCACTACCGCGGTGATTGTGGTAAACATTATATCTTCGAGACAATTTAAACACACTGCTGTGCTTAAGTAGGTCACAATGCTGCTATTGTGGCTGCAGGCTCTTGGTCTTGTTACTGATTATTTCATTTTAGATAACACAAGCGCACGCAGGCAGCAGAAAAAAATGCAGTTTCTTTGCCTGCAGGTGGCGTGCGTGTTAAGACCGCAGCGGCCGTTTCTTTCTTCGCCTGCGACTAAATGCTGAAACATGTGGGAGCAGTGTTAGAAATATGTCACACAACCGGATATATAGACTATTGTTCGTGCTGTTGTTGGTACTTTTTCTAATCAGGCGTCATGGCTGGGGGTTATGGGCTGTTGGTTTGCTGGAGGATTGCTCGCGAGTGCATCTTTGTAGCCTTTGCAGTGGATGATAATCCACCCATAATCCTTCACTCTGCATATGCATAGCTAAGCACATTGACACAAAAAGTGGGCCTGCGAACATTGACACTGACAGCAGCATTTAAAACTGCTGCTGTTACTCTCCTTGCCTGCAGGTGGCGTGCATGTTACAATTACAGCTGCGATTCTTTTTTTTGCCTGTAGGTGGCTTTGGATCAAGAGTTTATCTTTGTATTCAGTGCCAGTTATTGCAGGTGAATAATTTCTACATTTTTATTCCAGTCTAATTAGGTGCTTAGCATTTGGAAATGTTACTTTCTTCCGTACACCGACTTTAATCTGGTACATTAAGGTGACTCAGGGGGCAGGTTTGTGCGCTCGATTTGCTTTGATTCTAAATCAGTTTCTCCACTGTAGTTTTCTCTCTGTGTTTATTGGTTTTTACCCACACTGGGAATACGAAAACTGTGTTTATGTAGATATACAAGAGCCTTCGTACAGGGGAATCGTTTTAACCGGTGCAACACAACTTGTAGTTCCAGTGCACAAAGCAAAAAAAAAAAAAACAGAAAGAAAAAAAACAAGTTCATTGACTAGAAAACTGCCAGAGTTTTTGACAGATGCTGGAAACTCTGGAAAGTTTGAAAGAGAGGTTCTGCTTTTTGCAATTTAATGCACAAGTTTACCTGAGTGAAGCCAGCAGGTCGAGTAGAAACACTGGATCCTATTCTACCTCCACAGTCCAAAAAATCATCGCAGTGTGGAGGAAATATCAACAGTTTACAGACCATTACACAGCAATAAATGATAAACCATTAACATCTTACTTTCTGGCAACACAAAGACATTAAAATTTTATATTTTGTGTATTCATCTGAAATATTACACAGCGCCACGCTGAAGCAGGAGCCCATCTAGTCATTTCTCATTTGTAGTCCTCTCAGCCATTATTCTGCAGTCAATACCCCTGAACATCTAAGCTTTGAGGCAAAACTTCCTTCCAACTTCAAACATTGGCTCAGCATTGAACAGTAAAAGTCAATATTTTTTTTCTCACCTTCAGACACCCCTCTCCTCCTCCTCCTGCCTTTCAGCCGCTCTTCCTCTTTAGTTATGTAAAAAAAAAAAGAAGAAGCCGTCAGTTTTTCAGCGCAGCTTTGCCTTTATACATCTTATAAGAGTGCGGTTGTGCACACAGTCACCACAGGTGTCTCTTGAACCGGCGCAACGTGGAGATGGAGACGTAATGGAAGAAAGCGATGAGGAGAGGCAGACAAACACAAAAAAGAAAAATTCTGGAGAAGAGCAACCAGAGTAAAAAATAAAAATAATAATGATGAGAAACAGAAGAGAAAGAGAGTAAAAAAAAAATACAAACAGCGATAGTAAAGATCAAGAGGAGAGAAAGATAGCAGGGAGAGAAGAGTTAGCAGCTTGGGGCCTTTGTTTGCTATGTAGATGCTCATATATGCCAAAGGTGCGCTCAAAGTCATGCTAATAGGTGGAGTGTATGCAAAGGATGAAACTGTGGGAGAACAAACATAGCTTTGGAGCGCCTTGTGCCAACATCTGGGGGAGAGATGGGACTCGGATAGGAATGCAAATCATCGCCGCTGTCCTCCTCTGCAGTCTCCCTGTGCAGATATAGACTGAAGTGTCTAAACAGTGTTTCTTTGCTGGGTAGAACATCTGTGTGTCGAGGCCTCGCCGTTAGACGAACAGACTGAGTCGTACCAGCCAGATAAAGGAACACCAGCCACTCCCCGAAACACACGTCTCACCAACCGTCCTCCTCCACACATACGTGAACACATGAAATTACAGCTTCCGCAACACACTGACACATGCACTCGTACTCCGGGGTGGAACTTAATGGAGTGTGATCCGGTGTGACGTCTCGGCGTCGGGGCCCTTCATCTACATGCAGGCGGTACTCACCGGCGTTCCACGGCCCATAATAATAATAATAAATCCAGACTGAGGAATTGGCACACCTAATCTGACAGGCCTTTATGGATAGTCTCATTCATGTAGGAGCGGCGTCACACTGTATTATAATTCCCTAACTCGCTCATATACCCTTCACGTCGCCGATTGTTAAAAACCAAAGATTAATGATTCGAAGGAACATTATTTCTCTCCGAAATTGTATAAATCATCTTTGACACATATAGATCAAATGGTGAGATCGAGGGCAGGAGGAGAAAAGAGTCGATAGGGAAACAAATGGGATGCGGGACAGGGACCAAATAAACCAGATTTGATGAGAACACATATTACACCTTGGGAAGAGACGGGAAAAAAAAAAAAAAAAAAAGCTGTGATTATTAACGCTGGAATAATTTTCGCTTTGATGAAAGTGTGTCCATGCTGACAGTACTGAACTGATAAATGTCTTAATTGCGAGAGCAGCCTGCTGAAATCTCCATTTCTTCGAGTTAATGAGCTCCTCGATACCACATCTGCATGACAACTACTGAACACACACGTTTTTCAGTATTTATGAGACTTAGACTGTTCATATCACAGTTATTTATAATGTTTAGTAATATTTACCTT
>NW_007577985.1:373667-432683 GCF_000690725.1 Stegastes partitus
TCTAATAAAAAGAAAAAGGTCATGTCTTGTCATTTATTTTTCAGTTTTTAGGAATTTAGATTCTCTGGCTTGTCCAGCTTGATGTACCTCCCAAACAACAGCTGCATAATATAGAATACTGGCATTGATGTCGCAATATAGGCACATCCATCACATTCCTGGAGGTGGAATTAAGTCAAATTAACTCAAACACACTATGCTACAACTTTTTTTTGCTGCTTGACACAAAAAAAAAACTTTCAGACTTCATCCTCTCCATGACTGACGTACAAGACAACTCTTTCCCTGTTAGCACAGTTGACTCCAATTCACGTTGTTTATTCACAAGTTCCACATGTTCACAGCAAAATGAGCACGAACAGGAGAGAAACCCTGAAAAAAGGAAGATTTGGTTGCAAATAAGAAACTCAGCTCGAGTTCTACGGAAATATTTTGTCCACAGAAAAGTTCATGTTCTTGCGGGGTGTTGCATTTGTTGCCACCACATGAGGAAATATGACTAATTTGTTTGAAATCTCTGTATGACAAGTGCAAAGCCAGATCTGAATGCCATCCAAAGCAAAAAAAACAAACAACAAAAAACTGCTTTGGATGCCTTTGCCGATGTTACACCATCTGAGAAAGGTTTCAAACAGCTTTTTTTCACTTAAATGTTTTTTTTATTATATTTATTTGTATTTCTGAGGCCGACTTACTCCCCTGCAAATCATCTAAATCTACAGTCTATCATAAATACATCCACAGTGAATATCCCCTCAAAATATGACCGTTTGTTCCAACATGGCACACACCTATTAGATTTTGTATTGCAACTGCGAATACTGTCTGAACAACAACTCGATACGATGTCAGTTTGCAGATTTGCGCCTCTGCAGATACGTTTATTAACAGTAATGACAGCAAATGTTGGTAAAAAATGGAATTCAAATGAATGCATATCTCTCTCCAAGTCATTTGCTGTTGTAAATTTGTAGTGTATAATTTCTAGGACACAAGGTTGTTGCAAAGCCTTAAGCTCATTCCCTCTGCGCCGCTGTCACTTACACAATGTATGGGACAAATATAGTGAGATTTAATGTCACACCTGGGTGCTGTGTTAGATAATAGTGCATGTGGGTAATGAGATATGAAACGTCTTCTTCTGTATGTGCACCGTGTCGCCGCGAACACTTGATTTTCTGTCGCTGGCGTCTGCGCTTCAGTTCCGAATAGATGAGCTTCATCTATCGCCGTCGTCACCATCAGCTTCATCATCATCTCCAATCCCTTCGCTTGACCCCCGGGACGAGCTGTGACCTTGGAGCCTCCGCCGGCTCCGATTCCTTTCTCGGGGTCTGTCCCCTCTGCAACGGATTCGCCGCTTAATGAACTTCACCCAGATGCTAAGGGGACAAACGGCCTCCCAGTAGCCCACAGTCCCTCTCCAATCTCAGCCTTCACCTCCCAGTCCTCCCCTTCCGAGCTGTCTTCGAACATTTCCCTCCCGCAGCCTCTGTCCCCGTCTCAACTGGAGCCGGTTGTCATTTTGATTATAAATGACTTCCATTACCCGTTTTCCCTCTTTCCCTTTTGCAGAGTTTTCCCATTGAACCCTTTCCTTCTTGTCAAGCGGCTCAGAAGGAGGAATCATTTCCTGCATGTATCCATATGTGCACCGTCATGGCACGCATGCTGGAATGAAAACCTCCCCCATGTTTGTATTCAGGGGAGAGGAGGAAGAAAAAAAAAAGGTAAATATTAAAGGGATTTTGTACCGCCGCGAGTCTGTAAAGAACAAAGTAATTTATCTTTTCACATCTTCCCTTTTTCTCCACCAGCAGCCAAACATCGAGCGAAGCTTGCGTTTCCACTTGCCTTCGCCTCGTCTCCCCCGCAGCAAAAATAGCTGAGCTCCTCTTAGCTCCCATGAAGAGGGAGGGCTGTAAAACGTTTGTTGTTGGAATTTTTCCCACACACTAAAGCACAAAATGGATTCATCTCCTTTTAGCACAGGGGAGCAAAAAAAAAAAAAAAGCAAATAAACAAACAAACAGACACAGCAGAGTAGGCCAACCAGAAAGCGAAAAAGAAAAAAAAAAAAAGAAAAAAGGATGATGACAAATGGCTCTTCTGAAAGCTGCATAATTCTCCCGTCCTTCTTTGCCCGGGAGCGTTAAAACTATTATGTCACTCAAATAAAATATCTTCCAGCACCTTGACCCTTGTGCATAATGGACTCTAAATGCCTACGGTGACATAAATAATGGAGAGATGGTGATGGCCCGGAGTGGAGGAGAAGGTGTAAGTACATTACCTCCACATGTAGGACCTGCTTTGTTCTCCACGCCGACATACATGAGCTCATTTATCAAATGCAAAAAAAAAGAAAAGAAAAATGTGCATTTCCAAAGACAACATATTCGCCTCAAGGTCCCGTTTGTGACTCAAATCGGCTGAATGAGTCACAATTACAGAACCCATAATAGCATTTTCTAAAGAAGCTCTTCATAACTGCTGCATCTACCCTCTGAGTCGGGGAGCTATCTGACTTTTTTTTCCGAGGCCACGTGTGCGTTTTTTTTATTTTTACTGACCCCGATGACAAGTCATCAAACACCGGGCAGATCCGTGCCTCCTTTCAGACGGACGTGACCGATCTCTCGCTGTGTTAATTAATATCCTCCTGCCCTCTCGCTGTTTTGGATACGCTGCAGAGTGTATCTGCTGAGAAGGAGCGCCAGGAACATGAAGTGTTGGTTTATTGAAAAAAAAAAAAAGAGTCCAAGCCTCTTTTGCTATCAATAGGGGTTGGAGCCTGTTCCTTTCCTCTTATCGCCCCCTCCTGTGCGTCTGCTGTTGCTATTTGTATTCTGCGGCGTGTGTGCGCCTCAGTTTATTCGTCACTTTCTGTTTGTGTGCATACATACAGTGCGCTGGCACGTTCCCTCCCCTGTGTACATATCTGTATGTACAGGCACAGATGGACCCGGGATGCACCATCCATTCCATTCCAGGGTGTTAGCATGGTGCCTGCCCACCGCAGATGGCGTTAATCATCGGCCATTTTGAGCGTGACGTAGCATAGAGAGCGTAGGTATGCGGGGACGACGGCTGACCGGACAGCAGCGACGACAAGGAACAACTTAAGAAGAGAGTGAGGAGAAAAAGATGAGAGCTTCCAGAGACCCCTTTGTTGGAGTTGTCATTCACCCTGTTGTTTTTTTCTTTCAAGGGCAGCTGGTGGGTTGGACTGTGGGATGGGACGGGATGAGAGTGTTTATGTATTTGGCCAGCGAGCCAGGGACGCTTGCTCGTTGGCAGGCCTTCAAAGAGGAGATGAGACCCTCTCTCTGGGGGAAGCGGGTCTGCCAGCGGCCACCTCTTAAGGCCGCGCTGGCTGCCAGAAAAATCAACATGCATGTGACACATAAGCTCAGGTGCATGTGGTCGTGTTTCTCGGATGGTTCACACACCTTTTACTTGTCTTTACTGGGCATGCTGTATGTTGGTGTTTTCTGAATAAGCAGGGATATACATTTGGAGCACCAATATTGTTTGCACAGTTCACTCATGATCTTGGACAGTTAGCAGAAAAACTAAAGCGACTTGAAAGGCAGGACAAGGTCACTCTGGTGATGTGACGTTATGGATGTTTATTGAGAAAGTTCAGACATCATAAAGGATTCATTCATGGTCTTCTAACAATACAGCTCAACTGTATTTGCTTTTTTTTTCTTTTCAAGGGAGACGTATTCTCTCCCAGATTTCATTAGTTTGTGACGGATTGCAAAAGATATTTCAAATCTGCATATCTTTACCATCTATTTTACTGCTTTACAGTCACTTTTTTGCAGCCGAGCAGTCTTTTACAATAGATGAAGCGGGACTCATCAACCCAGACAATAGAGGAAAAGCTTCAAACATGATGTGAAAAGATTGTATTTGAACCCAAAGCATGAAATCTTAGTCGTTTCGGTGGTTAAAATCAACCAAACAGCAAATGAAATGAAAAGTATACAGCAGCTTTTAATGGTGAAAGTCCTGTTATCTTAGCATGCAGCTTCTTATCGTGGACTTTGTGGATCTTTAAGCATTTTGAAAGATGTCATAGTCTCAGCTTCCAGGGAGAAAATAGATCAGAATACAGTTGAGCTGTATAGAAGTGTAATTTTAAGGAGGCTGACACTGATGATCCCTTCACTCGTCCTCGAGCACCATCATTGTAGTTTTTAACTTTTGATCCATCATCATCATCGAACTTGGTTTGCAGCCAACTATAAGAAAACTGGCAATCCAGTCCAGTTTTTTATGCTTTTTTTGTGCTACAGGGGGGGTGCAAGGTGGGGCAGTGGTTAGTACTGTTGCCTCGCAGCAAGAAGGTTGCCGGTTCACGTCCTGGTGAAAACACACGGGAACTTTCTGTGTGGAGTTTGCATGTTCTCCCCGTGCAGTGTGGGTTCTCTCCGGGTTCTCTGGCTTCCTCCCACACAGTCCAAAAACATGTTGAGGTTAATTGGTGATTCTAAATTGTCCATAGGTGTGAATGTGAGTGTGCTTGGTTGTCTGTCTCTAAGTGTAGCCCTGTGATAGACTGGTGACCTGTCCAGGGTGTCCCCCCTTCACCCTGAGTCAGCTGGGATAGACTCCAGCCCCCCACGACCCTAGTGAGGATTAAGCGGTGTATAGACAATGGATGGATATATGGATGGATGGATGGATGGATGGGTGGATGGATGTGCCAAATGGCAAATGCTAGCATGCTTAACTGAGATGGTGACTATGGTCAACATTACACTTCCTCAACATCAACAGACTGACATTGTAAGTGTAGCAGCCGAGCACAAAGGAGCTTGTGGCACGACTGTACACTTTTAGTTTTGTTAACACATTTCTACCCAAAATCTTTGCTTTTATTTGCCTGAATATATGAATTACGTAAGAACAAAACAGCAGCTCCTTATCAAATACTTATGGATGTGACCAAAACCCCCCCCCCAAAAAACGTGAGACAATATCAGTATCATCCAGCTGTGAACACTTTGCATCAAAACTCTTTCCACTGCGAGTTCGATTCAAGGCTGTTGTAGCTGCAGCTGATCTGTGGACAGAAACAGGCCGAGCGAGGCTTTGTGAGCTGAAATCCTCGAGTGGAGAACATTATTGTCGACACCGGTGCTGACCGTGGTGCTGAAATCACACATTATGTTCCCGGCAACACACTGTGATGTTGGACAGATAGAGATTACGCTCCAATGGAAGGCCATTAGTGGGTTGTTTTTTTTTTTCTTGGATGATGTGTGGTTTGATTTGAGAAAATGAAGCAAAAGTGTCGCTGAAGAACCTAAAAATTAATGGATATGGATGTTCAATAATTCATGCTTTTGGCAGAGGCTTTATCGCAGTCATTTAGCAGAGAGGATTTGTCAGATATTTAGTTGTGTAAACATTTAGAGCTGGCTGTGGACCATATGGATCCCCTGCAGAGAGTAATGTTGGTAATGAGCGCGTGTTGAATTTTAAAGGTGGCCTATTTCACAACGTTTCCCTGCTTTTGTGGAGGAAATTTCCTGGTGAGAAGATGAAAAAATGCATAGAAAACGACGATCCTGTCACATGAAATGAGCGCTTTTTTTTGGCAAACATCCTTACAATTAGCTGGAACTCCCAAACCAAATGTCAACTAAATTCCAAAAGCATCGCTCGGCCTCTATCGGGGATTTACTCCAACTTAGCGATACATACTTTTTTGCCCTCTCGGCTAGAAATCCCCTCACAGCTTTCCTTGCACAATCACCCCTTTTTACAATTTCACTGCTCTCAATCGCCTCTTCTCTCGTCGAATCCCTGCGCTTTAATTTAAACTGTCTCCTCCGTCCATTCGCTCTCAGTTTACTACGTGGAGCAGTCGAAGGGGAGGGAGATGGACTGCGGGCCTTAAATTATCCCTGCTCTACATTGGCTCCCGAAGCCTCCCAAGCAAATGTGGGTGGACTGATTTTAAAGATGATGGTTTGACGTGGCGTAATCCTCTTTCGCTGATCTCCCCTCGTCCATCTGCTCCATCTCCATCCCTCTTTTTTTTTCCCCATCTCTCTCTCTCTTCTCTTTCATCTCTCCATCCAACACACACACACACACGTAGCAACACAAATATAAGCATGTAGACACACATATTGTACATATGCACATCAGATTAAGTCGAGATGTTTTCCTGCGGCGTCTCTGCAAAGTAATCGCAGGTCAGCGGTTCAGATTTCCCCGTCCGTCGATGTCATCTGATGTCTCGCCTCCGTCTCGTCCGCTCCGGTAGCGTTTTACAAAATAAAACAAACTAGTGCGCCACTTCCCCCTTTTGAGATTGTATCACTTTGGCTTTTTTTTTTGGGGAGGGATAATCCCATCCACTGCTGCACAACACAAGCATCCTCAGAAGAAGACCCGTACAGAGGGAACATGTAATTTGTCTGACAAGTGGAACACTTGGTTTTCTGGTTATATTTCTGGTGGTGTGGCAGGGACTTTCTTTCTAAAAGACAGCCAAGAATATCCTCTTTCACCCTTCTTAAATCGGACCCCGAGCTCCTTGTTGTAATTTAGCTGAAAATGAAATATAAACTGAGGTTTTTTTTCCTTCTTTCTCCATATTATCATTTTAACTGAAAATAATTTATTTTACAGATGTAACGCTCTTTGAAGTTTTAATTTGGCGATCACTCGGGAGATTCTTTTTTCTTTTTTCTTGTACAAACATATGTACATTCATGGTAATTAATCTTTCATGCATCACTTCTGTTTGCTCTGATTTTCTTCTGACCTGAATAGAACTTAAAAAAAATAAAATCAAACTGTATGTGCAGGCATTGCCACTCTCAATTTCACACACTTGCTCACCTTTGATGGTTCCTTTGGCACGTTTATTCCATTGTCTCTCATCTCCTTCCTTCTCTTAATCTTTTTTCTCCCTTTCTCCTTTCTCATAGCTTTTTATCTTTCCTCTGTTTCTCTTCTTTCCCTTCCTTCTCATCACTCTCCCCTCCTCTCCCTCTCCCTCTCCCTCTCTCCCTCTCCTTGCCATAGCAGTGGGTGTACTAAGCAGGGATTAGGCGTGATTGAAGTGCTGACGTGAGAGTTCTTCCGCCGGGGCCTCTTATCCTCTGCAGTCCCCCAGAGAGACCTCTCATTGCTAGGCTTCAGTAGCAGGTTGGGTCTGGCCCTCTCCAAGGACTCCCCATGGAAATAGCCTCTCTTCATGCCTCCGTGCTTTATCCCCAATAGCCTTAGTGCCTTTCCCTGATAGATGTGTGGCTTGGCCCTGATAGAGCGCTCTGACTGCCAGACTCAAGCCTTTATTTATTTATTTATTTATTTATGTTTTAAAGAGAGAGGCACTTCCTGTTACTGTATATCAAAGCTCTTTCTGGTGTCTTGGTCCCTTCCTCCATCCTCCTCTTCTTCTTCTTCCAGCAGCAGCGTTGATTTTGCAATTTGGGGCGAGAAATATGCATCGGCGACCCAATTTTTAAGACGAAAAATGTAATGTTTCAAGACGGGAGCTGTGACGAAATCTTTTTTTTTTGTCAAAAACTGAAAGATAAGGCATGGACGAATAAACCAGTCACTGTTTTCAAAGGCGATGCAAATATTTTTTTTCGGTGAGCCGCAGCGTCTGTGGAATCACAACACTCAAGAGTTTCCTTCCACCTCCCGAAATATCTCTATTTCAGTAGATTTATCGGCTTGACCCGCTGTACTGCTGGCGCTGATGGTATCTGGCAGTGCTTGAAGGTAAATGGACTTATAAGCTATCTACAAAATACAATGAGAGGCGGCGGCAAAAACAGCTGAGACGAACTACAAACACGCAGACGGCAGCTGACATTTATACCGAGAAAAAAAAGGGGGAGCTGACATCAAGTCTAACGCAGCTAATGTAAGGCAGGTGTTGTGGATGTGATGTTAATGCAACTTCCTGCCCGGTATTGTTCACATCGCTGTCAGAAGGAATGAGTCAGACGCTGGATTAATGACGG
The DNA here is from genome assembly GCF_000690725.1 of Stegastes partitus. Classification (NCBI taxonomy): domain Eukaryota; kingdom Metazoa; phylum Chordata; class Actinopteri; family Pomacentridae; genus Stegastes; species Stegastes partitus. The sequence goes on from NW_007577985.1 coordinate 381,677, forward strand.
GGGGGCTTCATCTAAATCGTCCTCTAGATGTTCTCCAAAGATTACGGCTGCACAATATTTTCAAAAAACTGACAATACGATGGTTTGTTTTTCTGCCGTATACAGAAGTTTCACCAGCTAACTTGACTATTTGTGAATAATTATTCATTCCAGAATGATTAAGGTGATCTTGTAGGGGACGGCATCTGCATGAAAAATAGTTTAAAACGGCTGAAAAAAACAACAACATTTGGAGCCTTTTTTTTTGGCTGGCAAAGGCATCCAAGTTGGATGACATTCAAACATGGCTTTGCTCTTGTCATACAGAACTTAGTGGTGCTGATTCAAGTGGTCAAACAAATTAGTTGCGTCGACTCATGTGGTGGCAACGGTTGCAAGGTGCAGCGACTAAAGTGCCAGTTTTTGGTCAACAACCTGCAACCTGCACATCGACAAACTTTGTCTTATGCATAAGGTTTAAAAAAAAAGGGAAATGAAAACTTTAAGCGCTGCAAGGTGGCGCAGTTTGTAGCACTGTTGCCTCACAGCAAGAAGGTTGCCGGTTCGCGTCCCGGTGGGGGCACCGAAATCTTTCTGCGTTGAGTTTGCATGTTCTCCCCGTGCAGCGTGGGTTCTCTCCGGGTTCTCCGGCTTCCTCCCACACAGTCCAAAAACATGTAGAGGTTAATTGGTGATTCTAAATTGTCTGTAGGTGTGACTGTGAGTGTGCTTGGTTGTCTGTCTCTAAGTGTGGCCCTGCAAAAGACTGGTGACCTGTCCAGGGTGTCCCCTGCCTTCGCCCTAAGTCGACTGGGATAGGCTGCAGCCCCCCCGCGACCCGAATGAGGATTAAGCGGTGTATAGAAAATGGATGGATGGATGGAAAACTTTAAGCAAAAAAAGTTGTCGCATGAGTAACTGTATTCATGTTTTCGATCCCTTTAAATATCTACTGAAAGACCTGCACCTATTTACTGGCATGTAGCTGCAATGATGCTAATGCTAACGCTAGCTGTGCCGGATGGACAGCAATACAGCGATTTTGGAAATTGAATCTAAGGAGCATGGACACCACAATAACACGTGTAGCAGCGTAACCGAACGCAAAGATGGCGACAGCTGGCGCCTCGAAGAGCTTAGCCGATCTGAAATATTAAAAACCCAAAAAATCAGACTGAAATGTCACCATGCTGCTTCGCTTTACATCATCGCTTCAGCCGAGGCCGTGACGTTAAAACGAATTCAAATACTCAGCAGCCGAGTTTTCCGGGAGGTGCCCGGTTCACCGCCATCGTCACATTTTATGATCGAGCCTGAAAGGTCAGAATGTTTTCCTTTCATGTGGCATATGCCCGCAACGCTCGGCGATAGTAGCGGCGGTGAATACAAAATGTGGAGCGAGCAGATGTCGGGGAGTCTTGGTTGGGTGAGGCATGAGAGGTGAGGCGGGGGAGGTAGGGGGGGGGGGGGGGAGCTCCAGTCACTTCCCACGACCTAAATCTTCATTACATTCTCATTCATCTTCCAACCGCTGCCGCGCTGATGGTGATTAACACATAAAAGAGTGTGAGATGTGTGATATGGCATGCACTCAGCATATTGTGTGCTTTAGTCCCCCCCCCACACCCACCTCCCAGCCCCCCAACACCAACCCGACCTGACTTGGATTCTGCAAGAGAGTTCGCCTTTGAAGTCAAGCTGTGGAGAAGAAAAGAGGGAGGAAAAAGACTCCTATATGCAGAATGTAGCGTTGCCCTCGGGGGCTAACGGGGAATATTCATGGCACCACTTGTTTCAAGTTTGTTGATTTAGCCAGTATTTGACTTTTTCTCTTTGCTTTTTCTTTTCCTCGCCAGTGTTTTTTTTTTTTACACTGATTGTGTTTGCTCAAGAAAATGCTGTGATTACCTCTTTAGCCCTGAAAAAAAGACCCTCATCATCACTTCCACGCTGCGCAAGAATCTGTGCCAATTACAACACCTAGTTCGAGTTTAAAAAAAAATATTATTTGACATTTTCAGCAGCAGCCGCTTTACTTCTCAACCTCGCTGCTTCGTGGGTAATCACTCTGCGAGCGGTTGGCAGTATTTTGAAAGGAAGGGCACTCGTGTTTTGACCGTTTTTCCTGCATACCTGCGGTGAATGATGGCAAGGAAAGGCAGCAATCAAAAAACAGAAGCGTGTGTAATGACAAACATATACTGGTGGTTCATACGGTACAGTGCAGAAGCTTGAAGCCCTTTCGATGTGGCGATATCTGAAGCGACTGAAGTCCTGCACCAGATGGTATAACATCCACTGAGCTCTACATCTTCTATTCATCATGTGATCACTTGTAAAGAAAGAAGCCGTTAAGACTGAACATCTGCAGCAACATGAATGGAATCACACCAAATGCATCCTTTAGTTAATGGCCGTACATCAACGTAATCCTCCCTCTTGTGCTCCACATGCATGCCACTGCCCTCCATTGCAATATCCTGCGTTTTTTAAAATTTAAAAATATAAGAGCTGATGGGCTGATTGTGACATATGGTAAATGTCAGCGTGCTTGAGGATTTCCTGCTTTGTTGTGCCTCTGTTACATGTTCGCTGCTTGGCTCTGGCTTGCAGCTCTCACATCTGTCACATGCACTGAATTTTGTAGGATTCGCGATTTTTGCTCGAAAAGGTTCACAGACTTTCCCACATCAGTCTATTCAGCAATTTAGGAAATTCAGTTCAAACAAATTGCACTCTTATCATTCAGATTATTAGCTTCAATTTAATTCCTAATTCACAGACAGCTCCTCTAACATGTAGGGTGTAACTCACATGGATTTTGGAGGTGATTTCTGAATTGACTTCACTTCCTCTGCCTTTTTAGTGGCTGGTCCTCTGCAATTTTTCATGCTCTCAGATTCCCGAATCCTCCTGCACCTTGGAAGAACTCCTGCTCTTTTTTTTTTTGCATTTGAAACATCCTGAAAAAGAAATTCAGCCAAAGAATTGGTAGCGGCTCTCCGCCCGGGCCCCGCATAAAAGAAATTTTAAAGGAGAGGATCAGGTGGTTTCCTTGAAACCCCTTTGCCTTCAACAGGCGCGGCACTGAGAGCAAAAAAGGCTGCTAACAGGCCCCCTTCCTGCCGCCTGGATGGTGGGTGGGGGTCGAGTGAAGGCCCATGCTGGAATACAGTTTCTCAATTAGCCTCTTTTATGAACAGGGAGGAGGTGAGCTGCAGGGGCACCGCAGGAATGGCTGCGTGTCTGATCTGAGAATTAACGTTACTAACAAGAGGATGGTTGGAACATTTTTTATTTTTTTGGGAAAGATGATCCAGAGCATCACTGTGATTATGTGAACACTGGCTTTGAGCCCAAAAGGTACCAACTCCTTCAGACAGATAGCAAAAAAAAAAAAAACAGGATGCTTGTTTACCATGAAAGGAAAATACGCCCACATTACTACACAATCTAACTTGACTGCCGAGATAGTTTCATAAGTATTATAATCACACTGCAGTGAAGCTTTTGTCTGGTCAAGGTCTGAAAAGGTAAAAAATCTAGGCAGCAGAAATCGGTACAGTTTTGAAATCTGAACAATGTGCACATTTACAGCATGAAAACACCAAACAACCAAACACAAGGATGGTATATAAGGCTTAGAAGTGTTACACATTATGGCAATATGTGCTTCGATTACACAGATGTGCTGTAATTTTGGAGGTATTTTGGAATTTTGGGGGAATTTAAGAAAGTAACACCAGTGCATTGAAATGTACTCATGTGCCACGATGATGGATGGATCCATTTAAGACTGAATCGACTTGTTGGAGCAGGTCAGAGTGGCATATGGACAAAGCGGAGCCGTGTGCCAGCAAACAAAGAACTCGATAGCCATGCTTTCTTGTAATAGTCAAAGAAATTTGAGGCAAAGTTTTGAAATAAGAAAACATTAACCAGTTTGGGGTGAATGGAATAGACTGTATAGTGTGTTTAGAAGGTGGCACCATCGGCTACGTGGTGGGGAAGGGTGAAACAAAATTAGTTGTTTGCCGACGACTTAAAAAAAACCCCCTCAAACACACAGCAAACTCAACTCTGCAAGACAAAAGATGGAGAAAAGTATTCAGGAAGTCTGTAATGTTGGTTTTATTCTTGGCTGTGTGTTCTGCTGCCTGGAGAGAAGACAATGAAAGAAGCAGAAACAGCTGATAAGTTGTGTAGATTAAACGTTTACAATCTCATTCGGAAAAAATCTGCATTTCTATCTCCAATTAACTTTTTTCAAAAATGTCAAAAACCTCCTCAAGAGAGCGACGAAACTTTTTCTGTGGAATTGAAGAAGCTTTTGCTGTTTATTGTAGAATCACGGCTATAACCAAACACCCTAAAGAGACTCACTTTGAACTTACTTTACAGCAATTTGTAGAACATTACAGGATTGCATTATATCGAATACAGATTTAGACAAAGCAAATGAGACTAAGCTGGGAAATCATTTCTAATTTGTTGCATAGAAAGTGACTGATCAGGAGGAGTGTTGCATTGAAAAGTTATCCTGAGTCATCGCCTTAAAGGAAGTCTTATGTGTAGGGTTCAGGTAGGGTTGCTTCTGGTTGTGTTGCTGGTTTGTGGTCGTGAGTCTTGTTTAGTCGACCACAGTTTCGTTTGATTGTGGCTGGAGGGATTACCTGGGTGCGGTTCATATGTCTGATAGAGGAGCTGGAGGTCAGGAATCTGTTTTAACGCACACGTCTGGTGTTACGTTGAAGGCGTGAGCTCCACTGCCTTGCCAGGATGTAAATCTCTGGACATCGGTTCCAAACAGACTCCAAGGTCACGCCTGCTATCCCGCCGCGTTAACACTGACGTAGGAGACGTGAACATCACAGCGACGCAAATCCACAGGGGGGCACGACTGACCGCGATTTCCAGCACGACGTGACTGCTGGATGAACTTCCCCGGCTCGGCGGTTCTGTGGGCGTCCCGTTTAAATGCCACATCATAGACCGGAACCGCGCTAATCGCCGCATTGTGTGGCTGTGTGGTCGACTTCTAAATGCCCTTTCCCTTCTCCTTCTCGCTCCCATCGCTGTTGATTCTCGGGGCAGGAGGGAACGTATGGCACTTATTACAAGTTAATGGATCATAAATTGAAACTGAAAGTTCTATAAAAGCGCTCCATTCATATGCACATGCGCCCGCAAACACACACACACACACACACACTCACACACCAGGCTGAGATTTCTTCCAAAGCCTGCGACCTCGGTATTCCTCATTCGTTATACTGAGCCATCGCCCGTTTTGAGGTCATCTTTTATGAATTACTGGTCTAAATTTACGGTCTAATAAGTTTTTGAGCGTTTATGTGGCGCTCTGCCCTGCTTGTCCTCCACTGTGAAGTGCAAAAAATAGGAGTCAACCTCTGGAGTTTTTTTTTTTTTTTTACTTGATGGACTGCTGCTATCTGCCGCTTACTGTCTCTGCTGGTGCGGTTATCTTGCTGTGGCTTGCGAGAGGGTTTATCTGTGGTTCATTTGTGTGTTTTGTTTGTTTATGAATGACGCATTTAGTTTTTTTTTTGGTTTCCAAGTCTCCAGAGAGAGCTGACAGTACACAGGCTGAACCCAGACTGCTTGTCTCCGTCATGTCCCAATTTAGAGTTTTTACTGCAGCGTGGTTGGAATACTAAAATCCTGACTTTAATATGATATCTGCTTAAATATACCGATACAGGTACTAAAATACCATCGTACAAACGTCAAACGGCAGGAGAAGGAATAGAATAATAGATAATGAAAGCACATTCTACACTGAAATCATTGAATTGTGTGAAAAGAAGCCTTAAAACAGAACTTTAGCGCAGTGGTCCCCAACCCGTTTTGCATCACGGACCGGTTTTAATCAGGAACATTTTCTACGGACCGGTCATTGCACAAAAAATAGTTGTTTCTTCTATTATAAAAAGTTTCATAAATTAATAAAATTACTTGTTAAATATGTGTTTCCGTCTCAGTATCGAGTCTCTTTCCAAAGAAGCTCTCCTGAGATGTTTATTTTCTTATTTATTACGGCAGCGGTCAGACTGACGGCTTCGTTTAACGGCCGAGCGTTAAAACTAATAAGAGTCAAGAAACAAGACGGACGCGATGGGAAGACGAGCTAGTCATTTTTCAAAATAAAACACCCTGCAGACTCCACTGGAAATAAAAATAAACCAATCAAATGTTTTGGTTTTTTTTCTTTCTGTGCGGCCCGGTACCAAATGACCCACGGCCCGGTACCGGTCCGCGGCCCGGTGGTTGGGGACCGCTGCTTTAGCGCACATTTTAATCCCCTACTTTTAGCCTTTATGCAGGAATTCAGTTGATGATTGAAACTGCAGCTGATTATTAGTAGCTCATAGGCTAAGCTAAAGTTAGCAACCGTGAATTCAAGGATTCAAGGGTTCAAGGATTCAAGGAACGTTGTTTGTCATGCCAGCTCACATTCACACGCCGTGGCATGAAATAAGTACTCAGGTCCTGGTTTTTAAGAAAAAGCCTAATAAATAATAAGTACAATAAACAAAATAACAAAATAAAAATAAGCACTAAACACATGTGTAGCAGTGAGGTAGACTGTCATATAAAATATAATATTGCACTTAGGTGTTTACAATATTGCACATTTATGGATAAAATAGCTCCAGAAGCTGCTGCACCACTGTGCGCCGCCATCTTTAAAAATGCTGCGTATGGAAAAATATTCGATTGATCAGATGTCATTGCTCATAATAGCCTCTGATCGTGGAAAAAAAAAGTTCACTTGTCACAAACGAATGCCACTCATTTGACCTCTATATGCAGAATCAGAAATACTTTATTGATCCCTGAGGGGGACGTTGCTTAAAAAGCCACCGCATCACACTTTAATCTATCAAATTCCTGTCTCGTTTCAAATCCTTTAAACGAGTCAGCCTGCTCTTTGCACTCGTTGATTCGTCCAGTCTGCGTAACTAAAACATGTTTCACAGGCTGTAGTGTCCTTGGGGTTGCCTTGAGTGTCACCTGTAAGCAAAATAATGTCATATACTGCTGAATGCATAACATTTGTGGACAATCTGTGTCTGCAAAGAGTGGAAGCAGAGTGCCCTGCATTCGCAAATCAGAAAACATGGTTTCTGTAAACATGGTTTTCAAGTAACAGCACTAATAAATGTGGAATAGCATTGTTTTTAACAGCTGGACATCGCAATACTTTCCTATTATTAATATACCATGTAGCAGCAGCACCATGCTGTCTTTTGGATTTGATTGTCGTATGAAACAGGCGAAAAGAAGTCAAATATTTCAACTCTGCTAGATTTTTATCTCTGCATTTTCTGAGCAAATTGAAGCTTTCGGTGCAGCTTTCACCGAGGAGCCACAGCGTCTTTGATTCCTCGGCCACATTAAATTAAACGTGCTACCATGAATAATTACAAATAAACCGCGTTCATCATTGCATTTCAGCAAATTTCCCTCCTTTTCATCGTCCCGCTGCTCATTAATGTTTCACACGTAACACGCGTCGGACAAAATGTTCGACAACGTATCAAAGAACGCACCGATATATACAAATCTGCAATAAACACGCATCGCTGAGCTCGGGGTTCATCTAACGGCGATTTCACGGGAATCCGTTAGAATAGCCCCTCTGAGATTTAGCCCAGCACTTTATTGTTTTGTCTCCTTGTGCCTCCTTTTTTTTTGAAATCTATTTTATTTGGTCCCTCTCCTTGGCCGCCATCCTCGGTGTAAATTAGCTCCTCCACGCTGGCCCTCTCACATAATTCCACAGAGACATTTAAATAAACCATCATCACCATCATCATCATCTCTATCGTTATCCACTCAGCCAGATAATGGAAGTGTGACTCCGTGTGAGTGTGTGTGTTGTTATTTACTCTGCGTTCGCCCACCGCATGGCTTTTGCGGCGCAACAGTCAATTAAAAATCAGTGAAGTGGGGGCGGCGGTCAGAAATAATACAGCGGCACTCGTCGTGTTGCGAGAGAAACCATTTAAGGGTTGGATGTGACATTAAAGCGAGCTTAAACCATACATCCAGCCAGCATGCACTCTTGTTGCACTCGAACCCACCTGGAACGCAGTCGCTCGTTCCATCTGGAGCAGCCTCTGGTGCAACAGTCGCACTCCTCACCAGCTCAAACTGGTCAGATGCATATGCACGGATACACACTCTCATGCAGATTCCAGAAATAGACATTTGGAGTGATGGCCTGCAGGACGGAGCTGACCACTCTAGCATACAGCCAGCTGTCCCACAGGAATTGGCATTTACTTAGATTGGTTCACACACTCACATGAACACACACACACACATATATCTACCGTGTTGTTGCATGGGTTTTACTTTTTCATCTTGAGCTGCTTCCTCTTTGCTTTGAGAAGAATGAGACAAGGAAATAAGGCTTGAACGAGAGTCTTTATTGTTAAGAAGCATAACAACTATATTGATAATGCAGCAGTGCAGAGGATAAAACCACATTTAGGCAAATTTGTAAACACTTTAATACGGTTTCATGGTAGCTGGTGACACAGTGTAGGCTTGTTTAATGAAGTTGGGGAACAAAATCAATATCATGACTAATTATCACGTTTACCTCTGTAATGATTCATCTAACTATTAAGTACACTTGTGCACAAAAGCACTGTTTTCATTTTTTGCACTGTGCAGTTTATTTAAAATCCTGCATCTGAACTCAAAGTATTCATTCAACTTTTGCTTTAAGCAAAGATTTTTATAGTGATGATTCTTTTAACAGCTAAACCTCTATTCTTCCACTGCTCTGCCTGTCAAACGATGTGTTTTTTTAGAGTTCATTCAGTGGTTCTAACCTCTGCTAAGCATTTCCTATAATAAAAAAAAATCTAACTACAGGAAATTTTTTTTGCAAGTCTTAAATAAAAAGTTGTAAGGCTTGAATACCGCAGGGATTTGTGTCTTCTAACAAAGGTGCTCAGGGAACACAATGCAGTTAACTGTAGATGTAAAGTTCAGGTTTGGAACGCGTGTATTTGTCCTAGACAATAAAAAAATAGAAAGAGACGAGCACCTAGTACAGGGGTCTCCAATCCTGGTCCTTTAGGGCCACAGTCCTGCATGTTTTAGATGTTTCCTTCTTCCAACACACCTGATTCAAGTTATCAGGATCATTATCAGGCTCCTGCAGAGCTTGATGATGAGCTGATCATTTGAATCATGAAACATCTAAAACATGCAGGACTGTGGCCCTCGAGGATCAGAATTGGAGACCCCTGACCTAGTACAGCTAATATTATACAATTTTGAACCTGAATGTAATGTTTTTCTTTTTATTAATAGAGATTTCGATCATAAATTGATTCAGAAAAGACGCAAAAGTTCACCAGAATGCAGGAAACAAAGAGCCCAGACTTCTGCTCCCCCTCGAACAAATCTCAACCTATGAACTGCTGCATTTGAGAAAACCCCCAAATTAGGTTCAACAAATAACTTTATTCCGCTTTCTGAACGTCACCAAAAACCCCCAGGTCGGGGCTCTTGTGCCAAAATAAAGTTGCTTCTTTTTTATATTTACCATTCTGGAGACAATAGGATCAGCCACGATTAATAAATTCCCCAAAATGTTTCCACTGAAGTAACAAAAACACCAGGAATTATCACGGGAGCAAAGGTGCTCATTATTGAAGAGCAAAAAAGTCGGGAGGTCGAGGCAGATGGACGGGTCAACAAAACGTCAGAGGGACTTCTGATTGGCTGTTACCAACCCTGATAGAGAATTATTGCTTTTCTCCTTAAAGTGTGACCTCAATCAGTTCCTCTAACCTTGATTAAAACACCTGCTTGGACCAAAGCGACGATCTTTCCCAGAGTCTAACCAAGCTGTGTTTGTGCTTACATAAGATAAGGTGACATCTAACCCAGCCTTAACCATCGGCTTATATCATCATCAAACAAATTGATTTTGCAGCGGTGGTTCATAATACTTTTCAAAGCTGCTGACAAACACTGAGCGTCCTGCCGAGAGGGGCCTCGGATCAGACGGCTAGACGGCATGAACTAATGATGCAATTTGGAGGTTTTAATTTGAACGACGTCTTGCAAGTTTAGCCTGTTTAGCACATACTAAGTTGCATTCTGATCCTGAAACCAAAACCAATTTTAAAACAAATAAGCTGTAAGATATAATCCATGTAGCGAGAGTTAATGGTTGTCGTCTTGCGAAACACAAAGCAACGCAGTGACTCAGTCGTTCCTCAGATTTCTGGAACCAGCCTAAAGTTGTTGATGTAATGTCCTTAGCACAACGGAAATAGGGCACAGAAGTCCATGAGGTGTTCACTTGTGTGTTATCCAACGAGCAGCGAGCCTTCTGGCGTTTGTTCCTCTCTCCTTGTATTTTGAAGGGTCCCACGGGAGAGCGAGCAGGGTGAAATGGAGAGGGGAGTTGGTGGCGGCGGCGGCGGGGAGGAGGAAGAAGAGACAAAGGGGATGCTTTTAGAGTACCAGGCCAAATAAAGCACCTTTTTTCTCTTCTTGATAAAGCAAAAAAGGGAGGAAGACAGAGAGCGAGGGTGACGGAGGGGAAGAAAAGAGAGAGAGAGGAAGACTCTGGGGTACGACGCTTAAAAAAGAGGCAGATTTGTGAGGCTGAACATCAGTTCAGAAAGCCTTGTCTTCACATCTTCTGTACTTTACTAAAAAATAAAAGTCACACCACCCTGACTTAGCCGCCTGAAGTCTGTACCTGGGAGTATTTTTTTCTCTCGTCCTCTTTGAGATTCTTATTCTCATTCCTATTCTCTCACACTCCTCTGTGCACACTCATCCTTTCAGTGTGGTGATTTATCCCTTCATCTCCAGAGTGTCATTGAAGAGAGCCGTTTGGCTCTCCAGACTAATAACCGCCGCTGAGATGGAGAGGGGATAATGTTATTGACTTCCAAGCTAGACAGCAGCTGGCATTGTGTGAATCTGTGTGTGAGGCTTCATGTGACGTGTACAGTCACCCTCAGTTTATGAGTCTGTCGTTTTTGGATTTTTGCTTTTTCATGTTTGCGCACAAGCACGTATGTACGCCTAATGCCAGAGTGTCTGTCTTTTCACCTTAATTCTCGCTGTAGGATGCCTTTGCAGTTTGATGTAATGTCCTTATGAGCCGCCATCCTGGGTTTTTGTGCGTCTGTGTGTGCACGTGCTGGTTGTCGCAGCTGCAACATGAGGAAAAGCTTAAACATTTCCATTCACCAGACAGCCAAACAGTCAGCGGTGCTGCTCTAACAAGCTTGGATTAGCATAGTTATAGTAAGTGTGGGCAGACCTTGATCCACAAATAGTAAATACCACTTTCCTCAATGACAGTAATTCTGCGTTTACCTCCACATGTCAGGACCCGTTGATTTGATTGCAGCCAAACAGGATTTGAAAAGGCAGCTGGCGTTTGTTTTACATAAAACACCCACACAGATTCTCTTGTTTTATTTATGTGCACATGCATGATCTGGGCATGCATGTGCAGGGACATAAAGCACAACATGTCTCGCGAAAAGGCGACAAATCAAACATAAAGCGAGGGAGGCTAATTGTCCAGACGATTGCGCGAGACTGCAGACATGTCCCGACTGGCGGTTTCGTCTCTGCTAATTTTAGAGGACGCTTTGTAATGGAACTGCTTCGTTTGGTTCAGCCAAGCCAAGCTTAGGAGGCAAAGATGAGACTTAAAGCCTTCCCCATCCCCCCCGAAGCACACTGTGGCAAAGGAAGGCAGAGGACAGAGTGAAGGAGAGAGGTGGAAACGGCAGCATTCAGAGTGAAAAAGTAGGCGCACGGCGGCCAGGCATCTAACATCAGGGATGCTTCCACGTGATGAAGGATGTGCATGTGCTCGTTTGAATGATGTGATTAGTGTTGCTGCCACCAGCATATGCCAAGATTACCGTTCGCCTGCTGATGTTTAGGTGGCTTTACTTATGTGCCTTTATGCCGCACGTATACCCTTTTTACGATCGTGCCGGTGCACCGTATTTACTCGCGAGTTTGCAATCAGCACCTGCACTTAAAGGTTAAAAGGAGGAAGCTGAAGAAAGGTGAGAGTAATCCGTCGTTACTCTTATCTCTTGGAGGAGCACATTGTCGCGAACGCACACACTCGTACACGCACACAGCGAGAGTCACATATTGTTTTGGCTACAGGCTACAACTGGTTCTAGCTGGATTTAAAGCTACAGAAGTGTTTTTTTTTTCTCTTCCTCTTCATTTTGTTAAGCTCAGTGTTGAATATGTTTCCCTGAGTCGTCTGAAGCTTTGTCCTCTGCTATCCAAGAAGTAATTATTGTCCTCAGCTCCTCCATAGATTCCTATATGAGGAGAGATGCTCTTCCATCAGTCGTAAACTGATTTCAGAGTGACCATAATATTACCAAATGAGCTGTTCACCTCCTTCTTAAAACACCACTCAATCAGTGATTGGCTCGGTCATAGTTCGAGCCTGAGGGGGGTGCTTGTCCTTAACTGCCTTTGGCACCCGGCTCTTCCCCACCAGCTAGATTATATTGGCTTTGAGGGCTCTTTCACGGTGAGTCATGTTTATTTCATTGTCCCTTTTATGGCACCGCTGTTCCCCTTTTAACCCCTCGCCTCCCTGCATGCAGCTAAATGTTCTGGCAGTACACAGGAGAGTAAGTTATAGAGGTAATAAATATTAGATGGCCTCAGCTTCGACTAGGAATGTGCGCTAATCTGTTTCAAGTGCCGGAGAGGGACTCTGCCTCCCTCCCACTCTCATTAGTTTATGATTTCTGCCGGGGAATTGGATTGCGTTAATTTAAACGAAGTAAAAATATGATGTGAAAAATGTGATTTGAAAACAGTTTTGAAAAAAAAAAGAAAAGGGGGGGGGGGAAGAAAAAAACACACATGCCATCTGGTAGCTGTCAAGCAGCTGGCTGAAGCACTCAACTTTTTAACTGTAGTCTGGACTGTAGAGACTGTAAAAATAAAAAAATTAAACTGTAAAGATTAGTGCTGTTCTGGCAGCAAGGGTGCGAAAATTTAAAAAATACTGGAAAAGAATTAAAGATAAGGCTGAGATCACGTTTATGTTTTTGATGCTTTTGTAAAATGTACATGTGTAAAACTGATTAAATTGCCTTGAAGATATAATAAATATATTAATATTAGCTGCGTAGATAAGAACTGTATTTTAACTAATGCCCATAGATATTATACACTACAAGTATTTTGTAATAATATCTTATATCTGCCATTTAACAAACAAATTTATGTAAAAATTACAGAATCAATAATTATTTTTCTTATAATTGTGTCTAACTACCTCAATACATTTTAATCTAATCTAATTTTAAAAATAGATTTACAATATTTTTCTTCAGTGTTACAGTAATTTCTATTATAAAGAGGAAATGAAGAGTTCATTTGCAAAAACACACAACTCCATCTTCACAAACCTTCAGAAAACCCACTTTTCCATCGTCTACCTGAGACAATATCAATCAAAGTGAAGTTATCTCTATATTTGTCATGTCATTTCTACTGAGTCAAATCCACTCAGCTTCAGTTTTATTGATATTATCTCAAGCAAACAACAAAAAAACAAGTTTCTACAGAAATGGAGTTTTCTGTTTTTGCAAATGTACTCTTCAAATATTTTCCTTTTATGTAATTTTCTGTCAAACATATTCACATTTCTTTTTTAAAAAAAGATTTTCCTTGGTAATTTACAGTTAGACACACATTCACAGTCTGCTTTTCTAATGCTATTGATTATTTGTGTGTCAGAAATACATAAAAAGTAAAATAAATAGGCAGATTTATACATCGAATTTAGTTTAAACTATCATCACTTCACTGTGCAGCTCCCTTCATTGACATATAACTGATGTATTTTCTGCATAATAGCAATCACATCTCCAGGTCTAGTTATCTAACCTTGTGGATATTCTGGTCTCCGGTTTGTTTTTTTTTTTTCAGCGTTTCCTCTGCCTCTTCATCTTCACTGTACGTGAAGACATAAATGCATAAAGGACACTCTGTAAGCAGGAAGAAAACCTTCACATCAACCTCTCAGCGGTAATTACAGGAGTAAAGTTCATGTTGGATCTCATATTTCTCAAGTGGCATTTCAGATGAGGAAGCTGTGTCAACATAAGCAGTAAACCGAGGAATTCAAGGAATCTGTGGTATAAAATGCACAATCAAACTCTCAAAAACACAGTAAATCAAATGCAGAGTGAGCTGAAAGATGCAGATGAAGCGGCCGTACCGGAGAAGAAAAATAATCTTCTCTTCTTGTTGCAGCAGAAACTATTTTGCCACCGTTTAAATGCACTTTATTTGTGTTTTTACTGCGGTTAAAGGACGTGCTAATAGTTGTTGCCCCTCCTGCACGCGTGGGCGGACGGCAGCGAAGTAACTACGTCAAGCTCTGCGGTAGTAAAAATAGCTTAGAACAGCCTCCTCTCATTACACAATGTGTTTTAAAAAAATGTTTTAAAAATCTCACAATAGGAGGTGACATCTGTTGATGGAGGCCGAATCAGCTCGTACGACTAAAAGAAGTGATAGCAGTGGCATGCGGCTTCATGCTCCGTGGCTCTATCCACAGGCAGCGTGTGAACTGACTAGACTGATGTGGCGAGGTGGAGGCACGGCGAGGCTTCTGACAGGAGAGATAATAGCCAATAAGGCGACGCCACTCTGGATGATTGACAGGCTCCAGGGGAGGTCTCGCCTGCCCACGACGCTGCTCCGCGGAGCACTGCTCGAATACAAAACCCACATATATGAAAAGAAAAAAAATGACTCTTCAGATTATTGACAGGGTTGTTTACTCCTCGGTAAATGCGAACAGCAAATTACGTAGGTAGCCCAGTGCACAAATACACCCATTTTCCAGCAGCGTAAAGTAATTAAATTATTCTAATCGCAGACAGAAAGGCTAATTTTATGGTAAAACATATAAGGTGTCAGACAGACAATGAAAACAAATAACTCCAAAACCCACACAGACACAGAGTGATGCAAGTCACTGTTCTGCAGAACGGTGGAGAATATGAAACCAATGCAATGCTCGCTGCCGTCACTTCCCATTTTGGCTCAGGATGGCAGCTGTCAGGCTGATGCAATAGTCGGCATTCAGGAGACACACTGTCAAAGATCGTTTGATTGTTGGGGGAAATAATACAGACTGCGGATGACTCCATAATATTGTAATCCACAGTTACAGCCATTTAAAAAAGGAAAAGCACTCAGAGATTTGTGCACACTGTGCCTGCAGTGTACAGTAATTCTACCAGTGTGTGACAATAACAAATAAAAAAACACACGATAAAGAGCCGGTAGTGTCATGACGATGTAAAGCCGGGTGCATTTTTGGCAAATCCACCCTGAACAAGACATTTACACTGCAGTGTTGTTTCGTTTTTACATCCGGTATTTTAATTAGTTAAATAGTGAACTATGAGATTGGGCCAGATTCATTGAAATGTAATTAGATATATTATTAGCTATTGTAATTCATAATATAATCCATCAGATTGCAAAATAAATGTAGCCTAATCTGATTACTTCCCAAGCAAACATTAAAAATATTGCATCCTCTTGTGCAGCCACAGCTATCTCCACCATAGATATGTATAATAAAGGCTAGATGTCTTAAGGCGGCGTTTCAAACAGGATCACCGTTCGGCCATCTTGACACAGGGAAGCTCTCTGGTGGATCTTGTGGTACGTGAAGGAAGGTGAGCGATCTGCACAAACGTAAATACTCTTATCTTGCTGAAATCTTGACGGATTTACAAATGGTTTGCTTTCTTACAAACGTCATTAACGTGGCTACAATTCAAATTAGAAAAATAATTATCCATAAGTACGCCTCTGACGTTTATAACAAACCAAACTGTTCGAAAATCAGCAGAAAATTGAGCAAGTTATGGTTGTTTAAAAAGCACATGCACCACTACAACAGTGTTATGGGTGAGCGAGCGCACCAAATCAAGATGGCCGCCAGTGTGGCCGTGCGATTCCATTGGCCGACAGCGCGGACGAGACAGCTAGCCTTTATCATACATATCTACCATGTAATTTTGGTGCCTGAGCTTCACAAAACGGCAAGTAAAAACCAAAAGTACTTAAAAATTGTGAATAATTGTCCCACACAGGATGCAAACCTCCATCTCTTGAGTAAATATCCGGTTGTTGACCTTCACCAGCGTCCACCTGGTTCTACAGAACTGCATGTCGTTCCTACTGCCTTACCTAAATGAGAACGCAGTTTATTTGCATCGGGATGCGGGTTTAAGGAAACAGGCCTTCCTTTGCACATGGCCTCTGCTCTTAATTGTAGCGTATTAGCAGCAGGAGTGCCGTCACCACATCTCTCCTTCTCTCTCTCCCCTTTGCAAACTCATCCTCAACCCCCCCCACCTCCTCGCTCCGGCATTCGCTCCGCACAATTGCCTCAGTTGATGGGATTGGACCTCAGGCGCCTGCCCCCATTCTTCAGACACCCTCCATCCCTCCATCGTTCACTCCCGCCATTCACACCACCTCCCCGCTGCTGTCACTCCAAACCTCATCGCTCACTCCACGGAGAGTCCACCATCAGCAGCCAATAAGGAAATTCGCACACAAACAAACACACACACACACACACACAGCGAGAAAACACAGTGAAGGTGACAGCCACTAGCTTGTCACCGCCAGTAGCCGGAGGGAAGCTTCCAGCCATGTCCACACTAATGCAAATAAATTAGAAAATGACATTTACCTGTCCAGAGTTTTTTAAATGTTTTCAGATCACCTCCTCTAGTTATGCTGTTTACGCCCAAACGCTTGCACATTATTCCGCTGGACGTCTCACTGGAGGCAGCAGCTTGATGCCACTTCTACGAGGCGGTTTCTGTTGTGTCGAGAAAAGCGCACGGAATAATCGCGATCTCACCCGATATCACATCCACCTGCACGATGAATTGCCTCTGGCCACAAGGGGGAGAGTAGAGCACTCCATAGCCTATAAAGTATTTACAGGAAACCTAATGGTTAGCCTAATTATACATCTAGCAGACGCAGAGCGACGTTTGTGGCCACCCGTTGAAATTAAGTCTATTATTCACTCTCCTCTTGGCTCCGTCTTCGCCTTTACCAGCTCCCGATGAAAACTCCTGAGAAAAATAAATTTAAAAAACTCTGTCTTTTTAGTTCCTAACGCGCCAACGTGTTCAACACTTAATTGCTAGCTTTGTCTGTCCGACCTTTGATGCTGGGCAGGTAGCATACAAAAGGATTATTAGAGATTTTTTTTTTTTGCAAACAGCCGCCTGGTTCTTCAAACGACACTGACGAGTGAGAACGAATCGAGACTTTACGTGGGAAGACTAAAGAATAAACTGACGGATAAAATGGGAACTGCGGAGCTGCTAATCATTTTCGCAGTAAACGCAGAGATCTGAACCTTAATGTAAAAATATTGATGAGCTCAGTTTTAACTACTTAATGGAAAGATTACAAAAAACACCAGCTCCATTAGAATAAGGTGTGAAAGTCGGTGTTTTGGCCTCTAAGTGGTGCGATTAAGGACGATTAAGGATGCTAGAGCAGTAGAATCTGCTTTTACAGAAATTCATAAGAAATAATCATCTCATAATATATCATACTCTATTATTAGATACACTGTAAACTTTTTTCAATACTGTTTTGTTACATTACAACAAGTAAAATTGTAGAAAAAGATCTTAACCAAAAATCTGATTTACATGCCTAATTTTTTATTTTTTTGCAAATGTTAATTTGTTACATTTAGTATTGAATTTTTTTTATTTAAATGAGCAAAAATAGAATTATTTTACAAATATTGTCTTTTATTTGAGAGACAAATTATGTATAAGAATTTTTAAAAAAGGTAAACATATTTGTTTTAACTGTTAAACTGTATATATACATATTACAGATTATCCATTTTGTTAAATTACAGATATGTTGTAAAATCTAAAAAAATAAAAATTAAATATTCATTTACATTTTGACTGTAAAATAAGATGTATATTCGTCTACTGTATTGATAGAGTTCAGTTCGACAATGTATTGTCGCAGCATTTGCTGAATTAAGATGATTGTCATGGACTGCAAGGTGGCGCAGTTGGTAGCACTGTTGCAGCAAGAAGGTTGCTGGTTCACGTCTACCCAGGATCTTTCTGTGTGGAGTTTGCATGTTCTGCCTGTGCAGTGTGGGTTCTCTCCGGGTTCTTCCTCCCACAGTCCAAAAACACGTTGAGGTTAATTGGTGATTCCAAATTGTCCGTAGGTGTGACTGTGAGTGTGCTTGGTTGTCTGTCTCTAAGTGTGGCCCTATGATAGACTGGTGACCCGTCCAGGATGTTCCCTGCCTTCACCCTAAATCAGCTGGGATAGACTCCAGTCCCCCCATGACCCTAGTGAGGATTAAGCAGTGTATAGATAATGGATGGATGGAAGATGATTGTCACGCAATGTATACTGTTCAGCTGCTAATCAAAGAAGGAGGTGAACTGAGAGTAATGCTAGACTCATGATTTATGAAGTTAAATGCAACAGAAGACAAAGATGCATTCAAGTCGCTTGACTGAATGTTGCAGAGAGACAGCAGTAGATACATGGTAGGTGTCTGCAGTACACTATTTATTTGCTTATGTGAGTTAAGTTTATTTCAGAACCAGGAAGCATCGTCGAAATGTCTCAAATCCCTGCTGTGCTAAGGCAAATTAGTGTTAATGGAATTTGCCATCAAATTCTTGTTTTGTGCTGAACTTTCAGACAACTCCACTATCATACTACACCATTATTACTATCATACTACACCATTCATGGACTTAGACCATGTTTTCACGCGAGTTTTCACAATTTCACAGGGTGTAACGGACGCACACAACTATCAAATAAGTAGAGAGTGACACCAAAATCAGCCCAGTGACCCGCTCTCTGTGCGAGTCCATTAACAAAATCATCACTCCATTGAAGACAAACACAGCGTTGTGTATTGTGTCTCATGCAGCGTGGACGCTGACCGCTCTGCTTCTCCTCCTATGCGCCGCAACTAGTCTGTCCACTCCAATAAGTCAACCGCTGTCGCAGTCAAGATGCTTCACTTTCCCAAATCCGCCTCATTTCTCCCTGCAGCGGCATCCGAAGCTCGAGCATTTTTGAAGCCGAGACGGGTTCCTTTATTTATGTACTTTGTAAATATTGCAGTAAAATGAGCATGTACTGCTGCATAAGTAATGATGGCTTCTGAACTCTAAATACAATGTTTATTTCAGCAGGAGGTCTTTCAAGAATCTTTGAAATCGCAATTCTTGGATACTAATTCGAGAAAGCCGATCACGGGGGATTTTAGTGTTGCAGGAATGATTGATGATGAGTGTAAAAATACTATGAAGACGAGTTGGATTTGCAGGGGGGGGTTGTTTGTGGCTTAGCGAGGTGGGGAGCAGACACGGGGATTTGGCGGTGTGCTATCAGGTGCAATAATAAGGAATCAGGAGCCAGAGGGACGGCTCTTCAGCGCCAGTCCTAACACACAGTGTCACTTTGTTTCTCTGGAGAGCCATTGGAAGTGCCTCCATCCCTCCTTCCCTCCATCTGCCACACTCACTCTCCTGCTCTTTCTTCCTCTCCCACACTCTCTTTTCTTTCACCCCCACCATCTCCGTCTCTGCTTCCATCTATCTCGCTTCCTTTTGTCCTAGACTCTTTTTTTGCTTCCTCCGTGTCACTTCTGTTTATGTTTATCTCCCTGCTTTGTCACTCTTCCATACTCAGTCTGTGCGTGCAGACATCAAAGGCAGTCTCCGACAGGTCGTCCGCCACGGCTTCACAAGGTTACATGAAATACGAGATGAGAAAAGAAGTGTCAGGGTGACAATTCACTTTAACCTCTTAGATGTGTCATGTGACATCTTTAAAGCTGTCAGAAGATGACACATTCGGGTGCAGTTTTGTGGAGAGTTTTTTTTTTTTTGAGTGGAAAATAAATCCCACAGCTTTTCTTTTCTTTTTTTTTGCTCCGCTGACGTCAGCGCTGTTGCATCCTGAATTAAATTAATTATTGCACATTGGTTCGGTAATTGGCCGGTGAAGTGCTACCGTGCAGCATATTCCAACAAATCTCCCCGCGACATTAGCCCGTCTGACAGTGCCGCCTGCCTTTGAAGAGAGACGTCAGCCGTGATGCTCCAAATTCGTTTGACGTGCGATGGCTCACCATTGAGCTCTAAGCCTTACAGTTGCACAGTTAGCGCTAGCACATTGTTCGTTTTCGGCTACATCGGGATAAACGCGCTGTAATTATAAAAAATGATGGTGTTTCGTCACTCTGGGGGGGGAAAGAGGAAAACAGAGAATTGACTAGACAGATCAGAACTGAAAGGCTGCGATGAGGCATGGATTTTCAGCTCCCTTTTTTTTTTAAATTCATTGTGTAGCATGACACTGCAACCTTGAATGACTGCCGTTCCTGTGGGCGTCTCACAGCAAACAGCAAAAAGCAGAACGTGGCTTTCTATGTTTAGGTCTCCAACTTAAGGCTTGTTTATCTGCGAAATACAGCGCGAACATGCATTTGATGTGTTGGATGTCATCGCGGATTGCGTCCACTTCACCAGAGAAGCCTCCTTGGGACTAAGTTGCCCAACCGGCCTCCGTGTGCGGTGAGGCTCGCTGTCAACGCAGCTGCAGCGTCTCGAGTCGGTGCTTCGCCACGATAGTCGCAACGCCTCGAGTCTCTGATCCGATCATTAAACTGATTTCCCCCTTTTGCGTGGTTTAAGTCCATTTTTCCCACCCACTGTAATAAGGGACAGTTGCGATATCCCGCGGCGGTCCAAAGAGGAGGCTGAAGGTTGCGGACCTGAGCTCTGTAAGGTGACGGCGCTCGCTGCTCCAAAGGCCCTGGAGGTCAGACTGCAAGAGAGAGAGCTCAGGGAGCCTGGGTGTGTGTGTAGGTGTGTGTGTGTGTGTGTGTGTGTGGTGGTGATGGGGAGCGGAAGAGAATAGGAGATGGTAATGAAGGAGCTAATTGCTTCCAGTGGATTTTGAAATCGAACCCTGGCCCCCAGTGCACGGACCAGGCAGCGCGCAAATGGAATATTGATGACCGCGGCGAAAATAAGGGAAAATGACCCTGCTATATGATCAATATGAAAGCCACAGATCTGCGCAGAACATGTCTCAACAGGCAATACATTTCCCCTGGTTTTTATGGATCCGTATACACTTACCACAGGTTTAATATTGCTGAAGTGCACAAATATTACATTATATCAATTTGCCCTCTCTATTATTCATAGCAGCAATGTTATATTGATGGTTTTTACAGCTCCGGAGCAACTTTGTAATTATAATTAACACATATGGGAAGTCAAAGATATCACAGGATGGGAGGCTTTTACTTAGTATTTAGTGGCAAAATATAATATGTGATACTTACAGCAAGTTATGAGAAAAATATCTTAGGATTTAGATATAGCGACTACTAAAACAGGACGCCAGACTAACTGTTTACGTCGGTCGCTCCAGGAGTGGCTCTAACTTTTTCATTCAAGTGCACCGGCTCATAATTTTGGTGACCCCGCGCCTTTTGGCATTTCAATAATATGTGTAACCGACAGGCATCTGCAGTGTGGCGTTATGAAGAGGATGAATCTTGATCTGTTTATTGCGACAACAAGAAATGATAAAGAACAGCCGCCATGTAATAAGCTGCCGACTTCAGCTCCTTTTCCCCCCCGCAGGAGAGTTGTACAACAGGACTGAGAATGTGCGTGGACGGTGGGTGTGGAGCTTGCAGCAGGGACTGGTGTTGGGTTTATTACTGTCTCATCATAATTACAGGGGGGGCTACTGGCTACTACCCTTCCCCAGTGAAACAATCTGCTGTGTTTACAATTGGCATAGCAAATGAGACGGGATAATACTGTGTGTCTGTGCAGATTCTCAGTCATCGAGGTTGTTGGTAAGCGCTTCAAGGTAGCCAGGCTTCTTCTTAAATGAGGTCACATTCAAGAGGTTGCCTCATTTACAACCGACCTTTGGGGAGCTCCAGGTAAATAATTAAGCCATGTAACGTATAAGAAGTCAAGTGAGCTGAGGATGATAATAACGCTTCAGCAGTCGGTGAGAATTCAGGAAGCCTCTCGGATGAGTCAGCAAAAAAACAGAATAAAGCACCATTAGCAGTAACAGCACCAATAAAGCGCATAAAGAGCATTAACCAAAAATTGTTGTAATTTATTAATGTCTCTAACGAGGCAAATAGTAAAAAACAGAAATTATTATATGTAATACTCAGTGTGTAGACTAAATAATATGAAGATGAAACAGAAGATCAGACAGCGTGGTGCGTTGATCCTACAGGCCGGCTACCATCTCAAACCCACAGCCCAAGTCCACAGTAGTGCAGATTTATGGAGAAGCCAGTAGCTCAAAGAGCATTAGAGAGGAGCAGAGGAACAGCAACGCCGAGAACACACAACCAATGACAGTGTCCAGTTGCACTCAATGGATTTTAGGTTTCATGTGCAAACAAAATAGTGAAAACGGTCTGAAACCCTGTGAAAGTCCGAACAAGAGACCTGTTATAAACTGCACACTTAAATCAGAGCAAGACGTAAATGCTGATGTTTGCATGCTCACTATACTCTGCAAACATACTGATGCTAAGTGTTAGACAAGTTAAATGCTGACCTAATGAGTCAAGATAGAAGTAAAGTTAGTTATTAGAATTCATCCTGAGGAGATCATGAAAACACAAACCAACTTTCATGACAATACACCTACTAGTAGTTGTTAATTGTGAAAAATATATTTCATTTCAATTAAAACCACGTATTAACCTCCACGGTGGACTCAGGAGATCACTGAAGTCAGTAGGGTTCATCATCTTGGAACCATCAATGCCTGCATTAAAACTTTAAGGGCAATTGTTTCATTATTTGTTGACTGACTAACTGGCATTGGCTGCTGTTGGCGTGGCTCAAATCAGAAGCTATTGTGCTGTTAAACTGCTCATTTAGCTCCCGCTACAGCGTATATCAGGACCGGTAAAAGCCACTGTTACGCTGGCAAATGTAATAACCATGTGACCAGGAATCTGTTTGCATTCTGTAAGCCTGTTTTGCAATATGAGAAGCAGTCCTCAGATAGACAGCCTAATTAAAGCATGCTGGAGTTGCCATGACAATAACCTTTCCACCTTGGGTCAGGTGAGAGCAGAGAAGATCAGGTGGCTGGAGTTGATCTGAGGTCTACACGGAAAAGTTAGACGCAGGGGTTGTTCCTCTTTGTGCTTTTTAGTAGCATCATGAAGTACTCAGGAACAGGAATGAGGAATTTCAAACCAAATTCACCTTTTTATGGCCAATTTTGACTTGTCTCACTGGGCTTCTCTGAGAAGTCAAAAATCCATCCATCCATCCATCCATCCATCCATCCATCCATCCATCCATCCATCCATCCATCCATCCATCCATCCATCATCTATACACCGCTTAATCGTCACTAGGGTCACAGGGGGGCTGGAGCCTATCCCAGTCAGTCTATCACAGGGCCACACTTAGAGACAGACAACCAAGCACACTCACATTCACACCTACCAACAATTTAGAATCACCAATTAACCTCAACATGTTTTTGGACTGTGTGGGAGGAAGCCAGAGAACCCGGAGAGAACCCACGCTGCTCCAAACTCCCCACAGAAAGAGCCCAGGTGTCCTCACCGGGATGCAAACCTGCGACCTTCTTGCTGCGAGGCAACAGTGCTAACCACTGCGCCATCTTGCATCC
Organism: Stegastes partitus; assembly: GCF_000690725.1. Classification (NCBI taxonomy): domain Eukaryota; kingdom Metazoa; phylum Chordata; class Actinopteri; family Pomacentridae; genus Stegastes; species Stegastes partitus. Next base: position 405,500 of record NW_007577985.1, read on the forward strand.
CAGTCAAAAATTAATCCAGCATAATATTCAACCATTAGAACTCATTTGTCTGTTCAGGAACGCAAGAAAGTAACTATAATTTGACATCTTAATGAAGAGATAATAATGTGTTTTACTGTTTTTTCTGGGTTCTTTTTGTAAAACAGTAAATTTGGATACATGGATAACAATGATAATTATATTTTAGCATTAAAAACATCATTTCGGTTAAAGAGCTTCCACATACTGGTGTATTAACCATTACAAAAACATAAAGCATGATTTTGGTAATTACCAATGCTGTTAATTTAGGGCAGATGTGTCATAACCCTTACATTGGGCAGTGGTCTAATAAATCTGACCACCTATTGGCTAATAGTGGCTTAATGCAAAAATGTAAACAACTTCAAGGATCATTGCTTGGGAGAAGTAAAGGAAGTAGTATTTTAGAATTCGGAAAAGGTGTTAACAAAGTCAGCCTTCTACCCATATCTGCCTGCCAGTGTGCCATCAGGAGTATGCAAGGGACCTCCAGGCAAGATGTGACAGAGGGCCTGCTAATATAAGAGTAGCATCGATAATTTTTACAGAATGTGACCAAAACACTATTTCACCAATTCTGTTTGATTTGAGGCTACACCAGTCCACATGTACCATAAAGCCAACTTGGACCAGAGTCTGAAGCCACTGATGTAATTATGTGGATATATATATATATATATATATGGCAGAGTTGATGGAACTGACGTGCCATTTGCTGTTTGTTTTCAGCAATTACAGCCCAATCATTATGCTTTTGATGTCCGAGAACAATATTGCATGAATGTACAACCAGCTGCTTTCTCCATGCTGTCAAAGCCTGGGCAATTTCTTACATTAGATGCATGAAATCAGTGGAGATGGAGGGATTTTTTATTTTATTATTTTTTTTTGTTTGATCTTCCAATGTATATTTTTCTGCATCTCCGTGTTGCGCTGCTGTCTCAGTGGTAATAATGGGTTTCTATTTATTCTCCTGGCACATGGATGAGGGCTTTCGCAGGTCCTTTGTTGCCTCCCATACTATTTCCTCCTGTCTCCGTGTTGTGCGGAGACATGAGTTTGACGCCGAGGGGAGAATTTCTCCACGACCGGAATCAGCACCCCATCATCCCACAGCCGCGCTCCACTTTCCATTTGTTTCTCTCTCAGTATTCTCATTTTTTTTTTCTGTATCTTTCTGCCAGTTCCACAACACAGCTCCCTCATGTTTACATATTGCCTGATCCAAAACAACAAACCGAAGCTTTACAGCTTGCAGCCCCTGTGCTCGCTCGCTCACTCTCGCTCTCTCTCTCTCTCTTCCATTTTTCTCTCTCATCTTCCCACTTGTGCTATTTCTTCTTTCACTCGTGGCCATCGTGACTTGTCTGTGACTACACAAAAGGAAAACGCAGGACACACAGGAAATGCAATGACGGATTCCAAAGGGGTTTTGTTTACAGGTAATGGCGTAGTTACTGTTACCAAGTGCCACAGCAACTAGTTGGCTTAGTGTGTTGCCGGGACTTTTTCTGAAGGTTACCCATTGTTAAAAGAGGATGCCTTCAACACGGTGTCCTTGGAGGAGGAATCGTCTCCTCCAACACTGAGTTGGTGTTGCATGTCCAACTTAAGACATAAATGAATAAGTGAACTTGATGTTGTCTCTCGTTAGGTGGATTTCCACTTGGGGCAGACAGATTTGAATGCCTTACAAATAGTTACTAAAACTCCTGTTCTATGGGAAGGTAGAGAGAAAATGGAAGGTTTTTCACTTTTAGGGTGATGTTAGAGAGGAGAACTGCTACTTGATGACATCAAGAGGACAGAGAAGTGGCACTTGTTGTTCCCTCCAGGTTTAACGGATCAGCATTTGTCTTGTCCGAGCTGAACCCAGAGCAGTTTTTGGGTCTTTTTTTTTTCTCTCCTGCCACACTTTCCTCACTGTGGACTCATTTTTCACTGCAATATAAAGTCCTGCACCTCTACGGAAACAGCACAAGCATGGCCACAAGTAATGGAGGAACTCAGAAATGTGTTGTGGGCATAAAGATACAGTTATAATGCCCAAATTCTTTTTTTCTTCCTTTTTTTTTTTTTTAAGAAAAAGCCAAAAAGTTGCTTTTCTTTGATTATTTATTTTACAAAAATGGAAAAACCTGACATTTTTCCAAGTCCCCACAGGTGTTACCTATCCTATAAACAACCCCTTTCTTCACAAACTAGGGTTTTTCACACCACTCTGCTCTTAAAATGTAGAAAGATTTCTCACCATGCTGACACATCTCCCAACAAGTTGCTGACAGCTTGTTCCTCAGTGCACCATTTCTGAGCCATGCTGCATTTATTTAATTGATCAACTAGGTTTTATTTTTCTCTCAATCCCTTAAATTTGTTCCCATACTCGTCTCCTCTCTGCTCTGTGAAAACACTGCCTGCAGTTCAGGTGAAAGGTTCCAAAATTTTGTCACGTGACAGCTTACGAACAGTTTGTTTGTGGCGATTTTTTAAAAACTATACATTCGATTCAATTTAATTCAAGTTGATTTTCTTTATATTGTGCTGTTCACACCATATGTCATCTCACAGTGCTTAACATCGTAAGGTGGAGACCTTGCGAATTTAAGTAGAGAACCCAACAATCCAGAGTTGCCTTTGGATTCCCTCTAAGTTAGCAGTCAGCAACAGTAGGAAGGAACCAAAACAAAAAAAACTCCAATGGAAGGGAAAAAAAAAAAAAACCTCAGACAGAACCAGGCTGAGGAAAGGCGGCCATCTGCCTCAACTGGTTGGGATGAGAATGGGCTTATCACAGTTTTCGCTTAGATTTGTTAGCTTCCCATGATGCAACTGTGATTCACACATGATTTGTTCAAGGGCTTAAAGGTTGAAAATCCAACGATTCTCTTTTTTTTTCTTCTTTTTTTTTTACAGTAATTGGCTCTGATAAATGGTGTAATTTCGTCCATAACACACCTTGAAAGCCCAGCAGCATTTTGGGGTTCAGAAAGTTAACCAGACACTGTTTTCTTTTCCGAAAACAACCCCGAAAGAGGTTTTACAGGCGTGGTTCTCATCGTCAGCACACATAAATACAAATATTCCGGCCGCCCTACAATGCCCCCACATGTTCCTACAGTGGAAAACATCGATTCAGCCACACCCGGACTGACCAACATGCGAGAGGCAGAAAGCAAAGTGTCAATTATTTCATCATAGATCATAAAGAAACACAACCCCTCTGATCCTCTCGAGTCTTCACTTTCCCCTCCTCCTCAGCCCGGCGATTTTATTTTTGCTCTCTCACTCTTTCCATCCATCCTTGAACCCACTCACTCGGTGCTGTCTCACCTTACTCTCCGTGTCGATCTAAAAAATGGGCTCAGGAAGTCACTTTGCAACAGCGGAGTGATATAAAACTGTAAAATCAGACTATGTTTGATTTATGTGCACCATTAGCGGGGAATAGTGTTCCATCATAAGTAGTCTGTCTGTCTGGAGGCTGCATGCGAAACCTATACCCACGGTCGTACAGATAGGATTTTATGATCTGGACTGAATGATGGGATTATCATAGCTGTAATTATGGCGAGCGGTGTGTATTGTGTGTTTGTGCGCGTGCCCGCTCGATGCAACCTTCTCTCCAGCAGTTCTCATATTTACCGAGGCTGCTTCGTGATTGATGCCGGGACCAACACGGATGCTTGTTTCATATTTAGCCGATTTTACAGCGAATGTGAGAATGAACGTGATAATGAGAAAGAAACAGTTTGTTGGAAGGCGTGTGATGAATCACAACGCAGCGCTGCGGCGGCGAGCTCAGCTGAAGAATGCGTGGCTTACCTGTTGCGTGACCTCGAAAAAGTAACGTTTGCTTCTTTTCTCTCTCTTGCAGCGAGGGAGGAGAACGTGGCCACCTTCCGGGGCTCGGAGTACTTCTGCTACGACCTGTCGCAGAACCCCATTCAGAGCAGCAGCGACGAGATCACGCTGTCCTTCAAGACGTGGCAACGCAACGGCCTCCTGCTCCACACGGGGAAATCCGCAGACTATGTCAACCTGGCGCTAAAAGATGGGGCGGTTTCCCTCGTCATCAATCTGGGTTCCGGGGCCTTCGAGGCCATCGTCGAGCCAGTCAATGGAAAATTCAATGACAACTCCTGGCACGACATCAAAGTGACACGCAACCTGAGACAGGTAATCGGGGGTAACAGTGATGGACGGAGTTTGGAGACAGGTGTTTTTTTTTCTTCTTTTTTTCTTTCTTGGCTTTAGATAAAGCTGCTTCCATGAGCTTCTGAGAGGGAGCTGGCATTAAGAATGTCACCTTGGTTGTCATTCCATCGCTAGATATATTACTGAGATAGATGTCATTATACTTTTGGTTGTCTTTACAGTGACATGATTTCTTTTTTTTTGTTTTAATGTCATTGTCTAATTTCTCTCCTACTGAATGAATAGCTAAAGGACACAGGGCAAAGCAATTCTATGGCATGTGAATGGTAGCGTATTCAAAGTACTGTTCTGCTAGGTGTTTTCTTCTCTCCTGTTTATCGGCGTATTGAACTTGAGTTCTCTGTGTCCTCAAATTAAAGTTATCTGATAAATCTATTTTGCTTCACACTCCCCTGAGCTGACACTTCTATCAGGCGCTGTCACTATCTCCTTGCTTTCAGAAACTGTGATTTTTTATTTTTTTTATATGCTTGTGTAGAATATAGACTTTCACTTTAAAGCCAGACGCAGAGTGTTTTGCCTTTGAGCCATCCATTAACGCAGTATTTATAGCACCGATGATCATGATGCTTTTTAAAGATAGAGATACATTTCCATCAAATGGGCATCTGTTCAGCATAAGCAGAATCTGACAGATATTGTTTTCCGTTTTCTTAATGTAATTCAAAGTTAGCTCATATTGCCTTTAAGACAGGAGTGCCGTAGAAACAGAGTAGAGCTGCACGGAGGTAGTTGCAGAATGTGGAGTTGTTCATTGTCTCGGTCGACCTTTAGTTTGTCGGCAAGGTGAGACAGCATTTAGTGCTGCTCTCAGAGCAGCACAACAAGTAAGTGCTGATTTTCTGACCCTCCCTGACAGTAAGCTTTTGTCCCACAGGTTAGTAAATAGTTGTAGCCTGAAAATCCCAACAGGATAACACACAGTTTAGAGGGTTATAAGCTAAGAGCCAAGGTCTGCTTGCCTGCTTTCTTCTTTCCTTCTTTCTACAGATCTGTCTCTCTTTCACTTTCATTTTCTTTCCTCTTTGAAAGGCACACTTTGTTAGAATAAAGGTGAAACAAACACTACAAGTTTTGTTGGAACTCAAGCCATCCTACACAAATTTTTACCTGACATCTTACAGTACTTGTCTTTGTTTTTTTTTCTTCCTTTCCTTGCAGGACTCTGATGTAGAAAATTTGGCTAGGATGGCACGGTGGCACTTTGTTACTGCAGCGAATCTCTGACAAATCGTGTAGTGTTTATTCACCGCGACACTAACTCATCCATGATAAAAGTCATTTTTTACTACTAACCAATTTCTAACCAACTAATGTACTAACATCCTAATTCTTCATCGTTGCTTTTGGTTTTTGTTTTCTGTCCATCCTTATTAACAACCTTTTTTGTTCACTATTCTTTTGATTTCCTTTCTTCCCCTTTTTCTGGAAAGCAATCAGGCATTGGACACGCTATGGTAAACAAACTACATTGTCTGGTAGATATCATTCTTATTGTCTTTTTTTTGGGTTTGCCGTGTGTCCCCTCCCTCTCTCTTCTTTTATTCGTTCTCTTTGAGTTCCATCCTAGACACTCTTATCAAAAAATGAGGAGATGGGTTTGTATTACCAGGCAATTCTTTCTTCGCTTCTTCTCAATTTCCTCCCTGACCTGCCAACAACCTCCTTCTTTACCCCACAATACCCCATCCTGTTTTTTTTCACTTTGGCTTTTACTTTTTTCTCTTTGTTTCCTCCACATTACTGCAGATTTCCAACAAGTAAAATAATTGACTTCTTCGCCTTTGTCAGGGCAACTTATTTTTTTTTATTTTATTTTTTTTCACACAAAAAGTCCCCATTTTTTGTGAGGACTGTCGTCCAGAACTGACAGAAGCTTACCACAATCCCAAAGATGGTGACCTCGACACCGAGCCCTAAACGAGAAAAAAAATGGCAACCCTTAACCTTCATTGCGGGAGCTCTGACAGTTGTTTCCAACTCACTATGGCGCATGGCATGCCCACACTTCATTGACCTATCACCTCCCAGTTTCATATAACCTCAAACCCTGTCACCCAGAATAACCACTAACACTCTAATTCATTCACTCACCCGTCACCGTATCACTCACTTTGCCCTCCCTGTGTGTACTTTTGTAGCATGCTGGTGAAAGTGGTGTTGGTGTGTTTTGGCTTACCTTTGACCACCCTTACCCCCGGGCCCATATGCTCAACATTTCCAAGAATAAGCATTCTGATCTGGGATTATCGGTCTGGTTCGGTGACATTAACGTTGCAAAAAAAAAAAAATGGCACATGGGCTAAACCTGATCAGAGATCAGCATCTGCTATTCTGAGAGTGTATTTGAATATGGGCTCTGGTCTTGACTGTGCATGAGCCGCTGCAGCCCGTGTGGTTTGTTCCAGCTTTGTATGGCACCATTGATCCACTTACTCCCTTACATGTCCAGTTAAGTGTGTTTAATTTGCCTTCTAACAGTGATGACCTTGGTTTGCACATTGATGTGGTGTGAAAAGCCTCCCTTTGTTTTGCATGTGTGTGGATATATAGATGTAGATGTCTGCAAGAGAGAGGAGAACGTGAGAATATTGGTGTGAGAACGACTGTGAGCGCGTGTGGAGACGTGCGTGCGCGCGTCCGAGTGTTTTGTGCGTTTACATATGTGTACTGTATATGTGTGTGTCTGCAGTTACAAATAAATCCCGAAACCTAAGACAAGTGCGATCAATTTGTCCTTGGTTTGAACATTGTACTAACCCTCCCCCCAACCTGAAGTTTCTGAACCAAACCTAGGAATCCATTCTCTTACCCCCATCAAAGATAAAGAAAATATGCCTCTGCCATATTTTCTTTACCTGTCCTGTGAATCCTACGGCAAAAATTCCATTAACAAAATCAAAACGCTGTCTGGTCCAAAACAATGGCTTCAAGGTACCAAAAGATTCTGAAAAAAAAAAAAAACGGTTAAATGAGAATCCAACCTACAGTGTGGAACCTAAAGAAAAGCTCATTTCAAATGCAGACCAAGGAAGGAGGTGTGTTTTATACACAGCACGAGATCGAATCCCAGAGTGTAATGGCTTGGCTTTGGCTATGTGTTACCCCTCAACAGGTGACAATCTCCGTTGATGGGATCCTCACCACCACCGGCTACACCCAGGAAGACTACACCATGCTGGGCTCCGATGATTTCTTCTACGTGGGTGGGAGCCCCAGCACTGCGGACCTGCCAGGATCCCCAGTTAGCAACAATTTCATGGGCTGCCTCAGAGAGGTAGGAGGGGCTCAAATGAATACAGATTGAGCTCAGGTGCATGACTAGTGTAGTAGTATAGTGCAACTTACAATGTGGTTGTTCCCTCTACACACACACGCAATGTATTTGGTGCAACTGGCATTTGCTTCATCGGTGCAGCTGTTTTTGTAAATGTGCAAAAGTAATAATCAGCCCACTTTGCCTGAAAGGAAGGAGAAGGAGAAGGGGGAAAAAAAACCCCCACAAAAAAACAAAATTGCATTATCAATTAAAGCTGCTGAGTTGGCAGAGGAAGTATCAGACTTTCAATATTCCCCCGCTTAATCTAATTCATAACACTTACTGCAGTTTGTGTGTGAGAAAATATCCCAAAATTGCTTCTGTCACATGTAATTTGCAGCATCAGCTTGAGTGTGCCGCTAAAACGCCTCCCAGTGGGCAGCAATCTGAAAGAAATATTTGCTTATGATGAAATACGGAAAGGCGTCGTTGTTTTGGGACATTTATAATGTATTTGCTGGCTGGTTTGAGCTTGTGAGTAGAGCCAAAAAAATATATTAAGTACCCTGTTATTTACATTTTGCTCGCCATTACTTATTCTCTAGCAAGTAATGATAATAAAGAGAGGGCTGGTGGCTCTTCGGAGCCGTAAAAAAGAAAAAAAAAAAAAAGAAGTCTGCATCGATTTCCACAGTTAAGCTGCAGCCTCAGAAATAGCGTTATATTTTCACTTGAGTGCAAAATCATGTATACTGATATTACATATTACCAGTGATTTTAAATTGCTATTAAAATATGTTGGGGCTGCGGTTACTAATGCATGTGAATTATATATATATTTTTTTCCCTCTTTTCCGGCTGTGCCTAAGTGCAAGTTTGTTTTCATGTTGTGTTTTCTGTCGTCCTCGACTTCGCAAATAGAAAAGTCTGTTCTGGTGAAATTTCAGGACTAATCTACCTCAGATGATTGCAGCACTACTAGAAAATTGTTGCTGTAGTTTGTTGTTATGGCTGATACAATTTTCTTTTGGCGAAATGGCTAAAACAGCTCTTCTGCCATCTCGCATTGGGCCGCAGATAAATAACCCTGGCAGCTGTTAGATTGCGGGCTGAAAACACAACAGCAGTGGTAATAATATGTACGAGCAGTAGTTGTAGTTGTCAGCAGTTAAAGCAGTTAGATGCGAGGGTGCAGTCGAGCCCGGTGGAAGCGCTTTGTGTCAGCTTTTTTTCTCCGTAGTCAACATCAAATGGATCATGTAAAGTGAAGACATTCAACACTGTGACGATTAATTGATCCTCCTTGTTTTTTATCCCGCGAAGACGCCGGTGTCGGTTTCTAACAAGGATCAGATGTCAAGCAAATAAATGCCAGCAGATCGACTAACATCCCGGTGATACACAGTATGTTACTACCTCATTAAAGTCTCATAAAAATATACTGAAGGCCTCAGAAACTATGACTGTCGGCTGCAGAGATATGGACGGCGCATGTAAAGCCCTGCTACTGAAATAAACATGACAGGAAACATTGCTGGCTTCATCAACATGATAAAGTTATGGTGTTCTGTCATTCAAACATTTACGTCAGTGTTCCTCATGGCTTACATACGATCAGAGTGATGGAAAGAGTCACAGCACTTAAGCAGCTACCAATTAATAAAAGTAAACCTAAACTAATAGCAAGTTTATTACCGTAAAGACAGGATCGATCAGGCTCTAAAGCACGGGTGTCCAATCCTGGTCCTCGAGGGCCACAGTCCTGCATGTTTTAGATGCTTCCCTCTTCCAACACACGTGATTCAAATGATCAGGATCGTTATCAGGCTTCTGCAGAGCTTGATGATGAGCTGATCATTTGAGTCAGGTGAGTTGGAAGAAGGAAACATCTAAAACATGCAGGACTGTGGCCCTCGAGGACCAGGATTGGACACCCCTGCTCTAAAGGCAAATGACATTCTGTATTTTTCTGTCCATACACAGTTTACAAGCTGTCATTTAGTTATATGTTAGAATGTTGGTGGTTCACAGCTGCCAAGACGGTATTTTACTATAAAAGTCTGATCCGTGCACCAGAGTGAATATATTTTCTCTCATAGCAAGTTTTTATTTTAATTAGTGGAATTTTAGTCTCACAGCGGGATATTTGCAGTAGTAGTAGCACTAATAAATGTGGATGTGCTCCAGTGACCATATAGAGAAGCTGCCCTCGCTCATCATTAAAGTAAGACCTGCGTTGATTATCGAATCTTGGTGCAGGTTCAAGCTATTGGCAGGAAATATTCCCGGTTCTGACCTAGTGAGGCTGGCGACTCTGGACATGAGGTCGACACATTTAGATGAGTGTGAATGTGTGCACATCTGAAAGGGGCTTTACAAAACCATGTAAATGAAACCAGAATGGGGAATGAAGGTCACAGCATCAAAATGTATGTGTTCACTGATTCATGTATTAGATGTGTTGAAATGGAGATTTTTTGGGTTTTACTTATTAGAAAAGTGAACAAACCTCTAAGTCACTGACTGAATGGTGTAATTTTATAGCATCAAACAACATGTACAGTCTTTAGGTGAGCTGGTTATCCAGTCTCTACAAAGTTTTAATAGAAAACTGTTTGACTCGGTTGGAAAAATAGGAAAGAATCTCAATTAAACAGCATCATCTACTGTAATGATTGTGACTTAGGTCAACATACAATGACATGTACATATATATCTGCTTTGTAGTGCTATTGTAGTGGCGGTTATTTCATGCTGCTATTTTTATCCATTCAGGAAGTTTACTTTAAACCATCTGGCTGAATCATGAGAACCATATTATGCTTTCTGGCATCTCAAAGCCCTTGATAATAGTGGTGTAACAGGCCGTAGTTGCCACCCACGGTCCGGCTCGCGTTTTAATTGCAAACTTTCACCAACATAGTATGAAATGCAGTTTCACTGCAGCTGTTACTTTTTTGTAAAGTAACGAGAAGGGCACTCGGAGAGACCAGTTCTTTGCCAAGGCCAATGCGCTATCTTGCGATCTTAAGGAAAGTGATCTGGATTCACATCAGAATGTAATTGGCGATGCTCCACCTCTACACCAAGTTTCATTAAATTTGACTGGGTAGTTTTTGTATAATCTTGCTTGCAGATAAACAGATACACGGCGCTGGAAGCTGCCTCGACGAGGAATCATTTCCTGAATCTTCATGCAGAGTTGCGTGTTGCGTGTTTACATGAACGTTGCATGTTCAAAGCAGTTGACAGTGACAGTCCTGGCAGCATTTGCTGATCTGAAAAATGATCCAACTCGTGACTCAAAGCCGTGATACAATCAGGAGTTTTGTGATCCGTTGCACCTCTACTTGATAATATTAATATAGGTTTCCTACAGGGACATTAACATGCAGCCACGGCTCAGGCAGCAGCCCCCCTCTAGTCCTGGCTGTTTTTCTCTTTCATCACAGTCTTCTCAGTTTTGACAAGCGCCAAGCTCAGTGGGCCGCCGTCCAACACACTCACACTAACACACACAAGCAGCCAGGTTTGGGTGATGGCTAAAAGGGAAAGTCACCTTGTCTGCACTGTTGTATGTTTCGACTGAGTGGCTCAGACTGCTGTTCCTCTGGTCATTACCTCACTGGCTAATGCATCCCTCATCCACACTCTAACTGCTATGACCCTTTGTGCCTCCCTCCTCACACATACGGATACATATTTACAGTACGCCGCATTCACTTCCTGCATTGACCTAACCGCGTACCTACTTTTACCCAAGTTTCCATGCATAAATAGTTAACTGAATGTTGATTGTCAGTACTTGATTTAGCACACAGGACATAAAGTAAAGATGAGAGCTGCTCCACTCTCCTTGTTTGTATCATCAAAGAATTATAGATTAACAAATATATTATAGATGAAAAAATAGCCACAACATCACACAGCCCTGTGATGAAAACGCTCTCTCTGATGGTATTGTATTTCATGAAAAATGTGCATTTATGTTGTTCCTTTTTTTGCAGCATGGGAGGATTTGTTGATTTTCAGTTCTTGACAGCTATGGTATTCAGTCCTGCTCAAAGCATGAAACATAAATGAGAAGCGGAGCCGGCACTGCAGAGCAGCTCTGTATAGTTTTATAGGTACTCTAAACACAGCTGAAACATGTTTAGCATCAAAGTGATGTGAGGTTCTGGCCTGTTTTATTTGACCTGTATTGCAGATGTCAGGGAAAAGTTCCTGGAGCTTGTAGTTGCATCAGTAGTCTGTCTAAGAATTTATTATTGACATAAAATTGTCTATACTGTGCTATACAAAATAGGCCTAATTGTTTCTAGTTGATGCCGGAATTCATAGGTTAGTCCTTATAAAGTATGTAAAGAAAGTTGTTTAACGTGGCCACTTTTCTGTATATTGACGCACATGATGTCAATATCTTCAACTCATTCTCACACAAGTACGAAACTAATCCCTACCAAACCTCCTCACTCATCCTCCAGTGTAGGCAAATATGACAAATCCATTGTGAAAAAAAAGCTTCCTTCGACTCTGGTAGGTAGAAAAACACTTTCACTAGCGTTGTAAGCTTTCTAAAAATACTGGTGCTTGTTTGAGGTGCTACACTGCTGAGTTTCTTCTCTGGATCTACTCCAAAACCACATGCTTTATAGAGGCCATATTATGCACTTTATCATTGCTTTTGAGCAAAAATGTCCCCAATGTGTCTAGAAACCTGCAAAATATGAGTGAAGACCATCTCCTTGTTTCTTGCTTTTCCTCCATTAATCAGAAACAAACAGTTCAGGTTTGCAGCCTATTGTGATGTCACAGCAGGATAAGTCCCGCCCCCTGGTGGCTCCGCCTCCTCCTCTTAGCTCCTCTTACTGAACCCCTCCTGGTAAAAGGGTTGTGGGCAGCAGCAATTTAATACCACACCGAAATGGTCCATTTAGAGCAGAGCTAAAATCAAAAGTCTTCTCGGCCTGGCTGACCTAATGATCTGTGCAGCATTTTGAAACTTGAAATACACATTCTGGGGGACATGTGAGATTTACAAAAACCCTTAAAAAAAAAGAAAAAAAGTAGCCCAACCTGGGAGGCTTAGTACCCGTGGAAAACAGAACAAACTAAACTCAGTCAGTTATTCATCTTTTCCAAATATATTATTTAACTTACCCTTCACCAAAACTTAGACTTGTGCTCCATTTGCACAGTAAAGCAAAAAAAAATAAAAATCCCAGCATCATTTTGTAATGCTGCTGACGCATACGGAAAGTTTGCACGAGCATTTTAAATCAGTTGATTGATGAACGAATATGAGCAAACACATTTACACCAACCATAATATACACTAATCAGCTGCAACATTAAAACCACATGATTAATATTGTGTAGGTCCCCCCGTGTGCTGCCAGAACTGCTCTGATGTTGGTCTGCAACAACGTTTAAATGGGCGGTACATGTCAAATAACAGGACCCATAGCCTTCCAGCAGAACACAAGCAGATGCTCAGTGTTTTTTTATTGTATATTAAAATCCTTAAAGCTGGATTGGCCTGCCAGTTTTAGCCACTTGGTTGCAAATTGTATGTTGTACTTATTTTGGCCTTTTGAAGTTTGAAATGGTGAATACATTAGTAAGCAATTACCTGTTTACATAATCAACATTTGAAATCTTGTCTCCAGAAATCTGACAAATGCACTTCAGTCTTGTTTTTGCTGTGTTTTGGTCTCCTCGACTTCCAGAGGGAATTATGATTCTTAAATGCTCATCAGTATTCCGGCTGTTAAATGTTCATCAGCTTGTCGTTAGCTTGTGTCTCTGAGAAAAAAAAAAAAAAAAACTCTTTCCCACTGAAACCCCGTTGCATGCCTCTAAAGAGATGAATGCATTAATGCAAATGGTTTGCATATTCCTTGCGCCATTATGCAGAGGCAGTTGTATACATTATGTGTTTCCAATATTATCTGAGCAAGCATGACTCAGCATGAGTTGGCCCCCGAGTGAGAGCGTTGGGTGGACAGAGTCATGGTGGTGATTCACAATGTGGTCGGGTCGTGGTAGTGTTGTGTGATCCTCGACTGTTCATCATATGTTGCTCCATTAAGCAGGCAGTGCCAGCTGCTACCCAGAACCGTGCAAATTGCTCACAACTGGCCCTGTGATCTTCCTTTCATACTCTTATTCATTTACGATATCTCTTTGATTGTTCCATCAGGCGCGGCGAGCGTGTATTTCACCGCACTGGATGTGTGTATTTGCGAGCATGCTTTCACCTACTCCCTATGCATCATCTCTTTGTCTCCCTGCCTCTCTCTTGCTCTCCTACACCATATTTATTCCTTCCTGCCCCCTCCACCTCTTCCTTTGGATTCAATATCCCCAGATAATGAGGGAATGATTCAGTTGAGTTTGGCCCATTGCTTAGATCAGAATGCGTCAGTATTTCTGTCTGACAGTGTGTGTAATGTCTGGCGAGAGCACTCCGAAATGCTGCCGAAGCAGGAACGGCGGTGCGTATTGGTCTCTGTTCATTACGAGATAAAAAAAGGCTAAAGTGCATCACTTGGAGCTGATGAATAAGTTGGTGGAAGCATGTGTTGGCTACAGAGAGCAAAATACACCCTTTTTTCGCCTCTATCCCACAACAAAAGAGATGCTGCGTGCTGCCATCACAACCCCGCTCTTGTTCGCTGCACTCAGTTGTGCCTGTAGGCAACATGGGATGTCATCCATACACAACGCAGACGCACATGTCCCACCCACGCTCGTGTTTTGCCATGTGGGCTGCAGAGCATCACGTGAGCGACGGGGCCAGTGGGCAGCCGCCCGGGCCTCGCTCTCCGGTCAGCCTGATGTTCGCAGCGCCGTGCAGTCGGTGCCTCCCTCCAACTCCTCTTTCTCCCCCCCCGTCGATTTCAGCTCCATCAAAGCCCCTCCTTCCTGCATCACAGGGCACCCGTGGCGGCACTAGAGCCGCGTAGTGGCAGCTTGTGTCAGACTGTGGGGGCGGCTGGGGCATGCGGTGTCATCTGTGTTGAGAGAGGAGGAGCTGCATGCAGGAGGTGGAGGAGCAGGGCGATGGTGGTGATGAGTAAGAAGCCGGGAAACAAGTATGTGAGAGTAGAAAGTATTGGGAGAAAAAACATGTAGGAGAAGGGACGGCAGGTGCAGGTGAGGTAAATGTCAGTAGAAACAGAATTATGGATGGAGATCAGGAGAGTGATGAGCAAGTGAGAAGTCGACGAGAGGGGGGCAAGAGACCAATATTTGGCATTTGAGAGGAACATTGTCGTCATCAGTTTAGTCATCAGGCAGTGCTTATTTTCCCCTCTTTTACAAATGCAAATGTCACCCTGTCCTTTTAATTATTTTACTCTTTTTTTTTTTTTTATTAAGGTCCCCTTTGAGGGCTAAACTGTGATGGATGTGTACAAACCACAGACCTTAATGGAACGCCTTCACCTCTCACCCTCACCTTCCCTATAGGCTAAACTGTGACACTGGTAAACAGCGTTTGTTTATGAGATTTCGCTCGAGGTGACACCTTGTGTACAAACCGGTGCTCCGAATTCTGGCTACCTCTAAAGCTGGCATTATATAATATGACGAAAATAAATTTGCTGAAAGATATTTTTAAACTCTAGACTCACTGGGCCAGGGAGCACAGTTGCTGCTATGATAACTGATAACATGAGAGCAATGATGTTTTTTACTGTTGTCAAAATTAGAACTATTTTGTAACTCGTACTGTTGAAAGAGTGCAGCTAAAAACAGATATGCTTTTGTGAGGCCTGTTTTTGGCTCTCTTGGGTAACTTACTTAACACAGATGAAATATGTGTTATGTATGAATAATACAAAAGTCGAGTTCACGACTAGCAGACCTCCCAGCAAACAGCACTGTGCAGGATTATACTTAGCATGCAACTAATGAGATGATCTCGCACTAACTTTCTTCTTATTAAAACTTTATTTCTATAGTTTTCATTTTATGGAACGTATATCTCACACATTGTTAGATTTTTTTAGATAGCTCTGTGTTAAGAGTTAGATTCCAAATAGTCTCGGGGGGGAAAACGTCAGACATAAAACAAAAATACAAACAAGGTACCCCAGCCGTATGGATCCCATAAGGCTGGGGGCAATATAGATGAGAAATTTATCACAATGAACTGTTTCATTTTAGTCGATATCAATAGTTATTGATCATTTTTAGAGACCCATCTTTAATTAATACCAGGGGGAAAAAGGTTTATTTAGAATTCAACCACTATAACCAGTTCAATAACAGGACATTGGGAATAACTTGAGTGTTAACACCATAATGAAAAATGCACCAATAGCTAAATTCTGTGCATAAATAAAAATAAATAAGGATTGATCATACCTCGATAAACAAGTAAAACTGGAGGGCCACCAGGGCAAAGCTGCTCCACTGTGCTGAGGATAAGGATACGTCAAGTCTGTCAGCTTTTGGATCAGACCACCAAGGGTGTTTCACTTAGGTGGTTGGGCGCACAGGGTTGTGAAGCCCATCTCCCAGACAGCCACAGCCTCCACCAGGAAACACTATCTCAAACAAAATCACATCCCTATACAACCAAACTGGATTTTCATTTTCAAAGAGGTGGAATTTCATCTTGAAACAAATGTATTTACTCACCTATGACGTTGTAGGAAAGGCTTCCACTTTTAGAGTCACAAAGTCTATAAGGAGGTGGGGGGAGGATGGAGTCAGCAATAGGATTTTCACCCAGGAGACCAGGGCTGTGTCCGAAATCACCCACTCACTCCCTACTCCCTACTCCCTATATAGTGCTCCCTATATCGTGCACTATGTAGTGCACGATATAGGGAGCACCTCGGCAAAGTATCATTTCGGACACTACTCGAGCTATTAATTACGTCGCTCGCTAGCCGCGATTTGTGCTGCAACAGCGTAGTACAAACACATCACAACACAGCAGTTAATTGCGTAGCTAAGAAATCAAATTAAATCAAGTTTATTGTCATTTTGCTGTACATATCAGATGAGAGAGCGTTTCTTCAGGATCCAGTAACTAAAAGCAATTTAAATAAAGTGGTGTTGTATGTCCAAATCACAACCGAGCGCTGCAACTTTAGCGACGTTCACTGTCCGGGTAAAATAAAATTTAACAAAACAAACGGGAATTTTTCCGCGCTCTCGTTCATCTCCATTTCCATTTCCTTTCGCGCAATGCATGACGGTCCATATTGCTCGGTTAGTGACCATCAGCTGTACACTACTTTTTACGGTGCATTGTGGGATATTTTGAGTGCACTATATAGGGTGTAACATTTGTAACTTAACATTCAGACACCCCTACAAAATGGCGTGCACCTTATATAGTGCACTATATAGGGCATAGGGAGTGATTTCGGACATAGCCCGGGTTTCACATCCCACGTGGGACTACTTTTCTCAGACGCCAGTTTCTTATTGGCTTGTCACTTTTGGTTTTCAGGTTGTTTAGGTTAAGATACCAAAAGTTTCACAATGATCACTGCTTGGCTAAGTTTGGACACCAAAACTACTGAGGTTTTAGAAAAAATATTAAATATATATATACTGGAAAATATATATATTGAAAAGTAAAACCCATTCACTACATGTTTGAGTTAGCAGGGCGGCGAGTCACAACTCATCTAATTTATAATTACCTGGCTGAAAGGGAGCGACTGTTAGATCTATTTATTTAGAGCATGTTTGTTTCTCCCAAGATGTAATTGCAGTTTAGTTGTATAGGAACATAATTTTGCACAGACAGAGTTGCACCAGGGGAAGTCTGCGGGTGTGATCGGAGGTAATAAGAGGCCTAGATGACTACGGACTGGCACACCTTGGAAGACCTGCATGCAAGCCAACAGTGTGAGCAATGGATGGCTGAGGGGCTTCATTGTCAGGGATATGATGCTATATGGGAGCAAATGAGGAAGCATGCTTGGGGTTTGCTCACGTATCCAAACTTAGTTTCTTTGTTTTGTTTTTATGTGCTTTCAAGTTGGTTTGCATCAATGCATTGGTGTAAGTTCATTGAGCATTCTATTGAACAATCTGAATTTCCTATGACTGGTACATTTTGCTATCGTTTTAGTGCCCAGGCTGAGGATTACATCAAGTACATATAAGCCTCGGCCCATCTGGTCCCGAAAAGAATTGAAACAACTCTTGTCCTGTGACGCATTCATTGAGCAGATTCACATACATCCTCACTGATTCATGAGTCATACTTGAAGGAGGTACTTGTCCTGAGTGTTAAATTCAGTTGCTATATTAACTACGTATGTACTGTTGAAGCTATAGTTGAGCTCAAAACCCAGTGTGGATTTTATTTCTGTGACAATGTTTAGTCATTAGCCGTTGAATTGTTGCATCGCCTTCTGCAGTTCACCGATTCAGGTCTTCTATTTCTGTAAATGTGTTGGTCTTGGAGTGGTAGAAAAACAAAATAAAATAATTCTTCCATGAAGTTTCTCTCTATTGGCCAAAGCTGGAGGCGGTGAATAGATGTTTCTGTGTTAGACACCTACTACCAGCACACAGTTGTGACCTAATCATATGAGTTTCTTATTTTGCCAGATTATCAAACAATGCAAAACCAGATTTTTGTTTCAGTTCAGTTGGGAGCAGTGACCATGTACGGCTAATCTAAAATCAAATATTTTTTAGCGGGTTAATATTGCACCAGTATTGATCAGTAATATATATTCATGACAACATTTTAAAATTCATCACTGGTTAAAGGGCATAGACGAAAAAGAATAGCAAAAAATGTGTGTTCTTCATATTATACCACATAGTTTCTGTTCAATTTATACCTAAACAGTGCTGAAGAAAATAAAAAAATGAACACAAACAAAACGCTACAAGGCACTTTGGCGCTTGGGGAGTTTTCCCTGTGATACAAGCCAGAAGGTACAGTCCTGAGATTCTTTAATCATTTGAAGGGTGAAAGTCTGTATCAGTGAGGAGAAGCTGTACATGATGGACAGACTAAGTTTATGGTGGGAAGGTTGAAAACCCAGTGACGCGGGTCGATGCTTCTGCCGCAACCCTCGTCGCAAAGCAAAATCCAGCATCGAAAATAAAACACAGTTGTCTCGCATGCAGTCGTAGCGATCAGAGATGAAATGTTTTAGGTTCAGTGTTTGGGACATGACACAGCAGGGTTGATTGAAGTCAGTGAGCTGAAGAAATCTTAAAGATAGACTGACGTCTCCAGCACTGAGCTACTCAAGGCCCTGGATGCTGGACATTTTTTTTTGCCTTTATGTTTGACAGTGACAGCTGTGCGAAGGACAGGGAGTGTTTGGGAGACGGAGCGGGGGAATGAAAGGCAGCAAATGGTCCCCGACCGGGATTGGAACTGGGGACCGAGAACACACGGCATCCTAACACATCCGCCATTGAACTGGGGCGCCTTCATGCTGTGACTTTCATGCCAATCATTTGCCTTGACTCCAGAAGTTCCTGTATTGCTACTTATGCTTTTATTGTAACTAATCAGATCAGTTGCAACTATTTCCCAAAGTCAGTCCATGTTTTTATGCGTAATGATGCTGTTACATATAAACCCAGCTTCATCATAGTGAGACAACAGACACAAGTTAAACAAAGTTTGCTGGCTTGTAGAGATGGACAATTAACCAGAAAATCACCAAAATTCAAATATGGCTGCCTCCTTTGCATCAATAGGAGTCAGCTGAGGTGGATTGGGCATCTGATTACGGTACCTTTTTTCGTACATGTAAACTGAAATGAAACCTCAGGGTAGACCCAGAAATTCTTGGACAGGTTACGTATCTCATCTGACCCAGGAACGCTGTGCAATGGAACTAGAAAGTGTTTTTGGGGGGTGGGATGTCTGGAATAAATGCTTCACATCCTGCCAATGCACCCTGACCCCTGGTAAGTGGCAGAAAATGGATGAATGGATGGAAAGAATGGCAATGTCCAAAGTGCACCAGCTGCAAAATCGACATCCTTTTTTGTCTGGACAAGAAATGCCAAAATTACCATTCCGACTAAAACCATGAGTCATGGTCAGTGGTGTATGGTCTCTAGTGTGGTTTCTGTCTTTTACATTTTCAAATAGTACCCTACAGCCTTCAGGGGGGGTTTTCCTGCTTGTTGTGCCACCCTGGTCGGAAAGCTTCAAATTGCATATTTGCCACATTGCCTTTGTCTTTTTCATCGCTCAATTTGAAGTGTTCCCACGCAGCTGAGGTTTAAGGCATTTTGCCTTCCCTCTAACTGCCAAGGTGAACTGAAGTGAAGCGTGACGTTCACTGCTGTGATAAGGGATGTCAAGCGCCCAAGATGAGATGTACATTTCCACATTTTAACAGCGCAATTAAAAAGCATATATTGTCTAGTAAAAGAAGGTTTTTGATAGCCCGAACCCTACACAACAAATGAATATCCAAATAATGTGCAGGTCCAGCTCCATCAAGCACAGCACTGAGTGTCGATCATACTCTAGTTTCAGTCATTAAACAAAAAAAGACAGAGTTTTGTCAGAAAGTATACTGATGTCCCGTCATTGTGCGACAGATGCCTGAAAAACCCAGTGTGTCAGGGTACAAAAGACAATTTGTTTACCGGCTGTGAATGCAGTGCTGCATTTCTGAGTCACAAATGCATATATTTAACACTTAACAGATTCAAAATGAAGGAAGTTGAAGACAAACTGCCAAAACATAGGTGGAAATGAAGGTGGGATTGTAAGCGTAAAGACGGGGTGAACTGTGAATCCGCAGCATCGGCGGCGTTCACAGTGTGTCTCATGAGCAAGTTCATGTGACAGACCGAATATAACGCCTCGCTGTGTGTGTGTGTTTCAGAGGGTACTGTACGTGTTGCAGCGAACAGCGTATCACGCCGCAAAGCCGAGGCTACCTGTCTGAACAAGCTTTGCACTATCCGCTTTGTTTTGTCACATTAAAAGGTTATTTTCCCCCAAATCACAAAGACGCTCCCCTGCGGAGTCGCTGGGACACTGTTTCTTGAAAGACATGTTGCTGCTATGTTTTTGAAATGTCATTTTTTTTTGTTGCTTTGAACACCGCACACAAAATTCCATTACCTCGGCATCTCACGGTGCGAGGAAGCGGGTAACAACAGGCCCCTAGGAAATATCTTGTGGTGTTTCTGTCGGCGCAGCTGCATTTTTTTGTATTTGTCATTTTTGTTTGCGAGAGCGGCGGTCTGTTGTGCAGAGGCTTTATGAGCACCTTGTGTGTGTGAATCTCTTACTGCACTTTAGTGGAATTACCCTGCTTCTTCATTAACACTGGGGCTAAATCAGCAGCTGACAGCAGCTGTGGTCGGGGCCAAAAGGACATGAGCACTGATCTGAAGTAGATTAGGGAGGAGATTGTGTCTGCGTGCTCATACCCTGCTCTTCAACCCACCTGCCCTTCCCTCACCCCCGTCTCCTTGTTGCCTTACCAGGGCCCGATCAATACGCCATCCCGGAGCAGAGATGGAAGATCTGGGCTTTATGGAGTCGTTACAGTCCCCAGTGTGTGCATTATGAATGGCCCCCATAAGGCTGTTGATAGGCAAAAGGATAGCGTAGCAAAGCACAGCCATAACAAAGGAAAAGATGAGGTACATATAGCCGTGGTAGTCAGTTCCTCTTTTATAACATCATTTCGATTACCTTATTGATCAGGCTGCAGCAGGGCAGACAAAACCATAATCCCAAAACAGATCAGGGATGGTTGATGGGAAGATTAGTATGTCCCAGAATAACACTACGGTGCGTGGGAGAGTTTGTAAAGACTTTCCAGAGTCAAGAAAATTAAAATAGAGTGCAAGTTTTTCATGAGTCAGACAAACTGGGGGTTTGCAGAGTATAAAAACCAACCTGTTGTGCCTCTGATGGAAAGGGAATCACAAAGCTTAATTATTTTTCCACGTCTAGAAAATTCTGCTTGTCTCAAAGATGTAGACAGAGCGCCTTAGAACTTTGGCAAGTTTGAGCGATTTACATCTAAGAGCTGCGCGGTGACATCACAGTGGTATTAAAAAAAAAACAAATTTCTCCATTGCAAATGAGCAGCATTAAAGGATCTCTTTCTTCTCTCGTTCTCTTTTCATGTAATATGCAGTTTGTTCTCTTGCCCAAGAGTAGTCTGAAAGCGTGCTGAAAGTGGAATGCAAGGTATTTGGCTTCAGAAGAAAACACATAAAAACATCAGTGTTTCGGAGAGATCAGTAATGACGGTTAAAACTAAAAGGGTTTTGAGCTACAGGGCACCGTTTCAGTGAAATAACATTTTCAAAATCACCAGACGCTTATGATAATTTCACAGTGTGCACTAAATTTGATAGTTGGGTAACTGCAATGCAATAATAGCAAATACTGCTGCTTCTGATTGATAATAGTGCAGAAATCGTGCGTAAATTTTCTCTCAAATCAGGAGGTTAGCTGATCATCATATGCAAACAATTACAACAAACTTACAGCAACACTATGATAGCTTTTTAAAAATGCATCCGTCCTTTGTAGAGCTAAAATGATCAATCTACAAAAACTAATTGGCATATTTTTGTTAATCTGTTTTAGTAACTTCTTCATGAGTCTATGCTATGCTTTTTGGATTCCCTTTCCTTTAGGAATCATTTTCAATATCTCTATGTATGAAAGCAGTCGACTGCATTCACTCCTATCTCATGATATCTGATGTGTTTGTGGAATTCCAGACAACCTGCAGCTAACATGCTTATCACGAGCTCAAAGTTTGTAGTTTAGCTTGTTCAACACATGCTAACTGTGTAATATACAGAATGTATTTAGTGTTGTTTTTTAACAACATATTTCATAACACTTTTTCCCCACCACACATTATTGGCCCCTGTTTTTGTCACAGTAATGCTCAATATTCTTTAAAATTAGCATCTTTTCCAGTGGCGTTTCTATCTAAGTTTCCATTTGGAAAGAATATAGTATCTATGTGTTGAACACTATTGTGGATCTGTGTATTACAGAATTACAGACAATGAAACAGAGCTACGTGAAAATGAGGCCTTAGTGTGTCAGAGCTTTTTGGGGCCTTTAAAAGGTCACTTAGTCTGGACTAGTCTGACTTTATAGAAGTGGACTGCAGCTATAAGTCTGCCATTTCCATCACACATTGCACACGGCTGTTCCTTCTTCGTCCACTGTCTGTGTGTTGCTGCTTTCAAAATTTCCTTTGCCATAAGAAACTTCAACCTTTTACAGAGGGATTGTGTCATTCAGTATGGAAGGCCTGCTTGGTTCTGTCCATAAATATCCATTTTAATGACAGCGCTCGCCTTCCTGCGTACAAATGTTCCACCAAAACAATTCCCCTGTCACTAATTTGTGGGGGCACCATTGCTGCATCCTGGGCTGAGTAGCACCAAAGACTACTGTGATAGGTTTAAAGAAATACAAACAATCCTGTGCTATTCCCAGCCTATAGCAGAATGACAATGAGGTGGAAACAGACGATTCTTCAGCACTGACAAGGTCCTGTGGAGACAGAGCTGGCCATGTGAGACTATCTGTGAAATAATCAGCAAGGTCAAAATAGTTTTCCTCTTTGTTCAGATTTTGCTTCAAGAAAAACTAGCCTCAACAAATGGTAGCTTCCATTAGTCCCCGAGCATCCATGTTACATCACCAGCATTACATTGCATCAGCTGACCAATCAGAGCAGACTGGGCTTATTGGCTGAAGGGTCTTAAAGAGACAGGCGCTATAAGAGAATGAGAAGTGGTGCCTTAGCAATGTACAACACGAGTAAAATAAAATGTCTTTTAAACATCCATCCATCCACTATCTATACACCGCTTAATCCTCACGAGGGTCACGGGGGGCTGGAGTCTATCCCAGCTGACTTAGGGTGAAGGCAGGGGACACCCTGGACAGGTCACCAGTCTATCACAGGGCTACACTTAGAGACAGACAACCAAGCACACTCACATTCACACCTACGGACAATTTAGAATCACCAATTAACCTCAACATGTTTTTGGACTGTGGGAGGAAGCTGGAGAACCCGGAGAGAACCCACGCTGCACGGGGAGAACATGCAAACTCCACGCAGAAAGATCCTGGTGCGAACCGGCAACCTTCTTGCTGCGAGGCAACAGTGCTAACCACGGCGCACCTTGCAGCCCTCTTTTAAACATTACAGGATGATATCATATTATATTAAACCTCAATGATGAAAGTATAAACATTTAAATGTGCATAACATGAGCTCTTTGATCAGATTTGTCAAACATCTTCTCATTCCAGCTTCTCAGTTGTGGTTTGATTTGAGTAGAAAATCATTTTTTTCCTATTTAAACTGTGTACTGGACAAAACAAGCAATTTGAGAGATATCCTTTACTATTTTCTGGCCAATACAGGCTTTAGGCAGAAATAAACAAACCGTCATTACTGCAGGTGGCACCTTCGTTGTACACCGGCTTATGATATTGCAACGTATGAAAAGGATTATTCTGTAGAGCAGGATGACAATATATTCATTGCATGCAAATAAACTGAGGATATATTCTAAGATACTTAGCTTAGACACATGTTCTGGTCTTTACTGAAAATAAAAGCCAGAAGCCTCTGCTCAATGAAATCTCCTTTACGTTTAAACTCCTACATTTAACTGCATTTTCCTCCATAGTGTAGCTTTCTGTTCGCGCACGCATTGTTGCAGGGGGTTTCATTTACTGCATTTAAAATGAAATTAACTGAATTAGTAATGTGTGGTACATTACCAGTAGATTAACAAAGCCTGACAGTGTGTAAGTATTTTGTTGTGTTCGTGTTGGGGAGATTAAGTGTGGTCGTTAACCGCATTGACAGCTACATCGCTTTGTTTGTACTGTACACACACACAGACACGCAAACTATCATTCGCGCAAGCATATTTTCCAAGCACATACTGGCCTTACGGCGTTTAATCTTTGAGATCTCCTCCTCTTTGTCTCTCTATTTGCCTCCTGACGTGTTTTTTTTTTTTTTTTTCTTGTGCAGTTTCCATCCCTGCTGCTACTCTTATTCTCACCAGCTCGTCTGTCTCGTTCCCCCCACTGGTTTTATTTTGTATTTTTTTTTAACTCTTTTTCTCTCTCTCTCTCTCTCTCCGTCCCCCTCTCGTCAGTCCTCCTCAGCGCTCGGGTCACCTGTGTTGATTTACTGTCAAATCTTCCAGGATTATCAGTAATCCCACAGCAGTGAAATCTGTTTGCTGACAGCTGTGCTCCCTCTAACAGTGTTGCTGTTTCCTGCACACACACTGCCCTATATACCAGAAAAAGCCCGTCTTCCTGCTCAGAAAGTGGGGGGGAAACAAAAAAAAAAAAAACATTAATTTTCCGCATCAATGGATTCCAATTGACAATATTCTGCTCCCCTTTTCTGTGGTATTTTGTTGTATTTGACTATAATGTGGAGCTGCTTTCTACTTTGACAGATTAGGGGGATGGTGTGAATTTATTGCGAGTAAATAGGTATGATATTGGGTATATTCTCACGGGGTCGCAGATGCTCCCACGAGGTTTCACCCTCCATTTATGCAGGCCGGTGTTCTGAACATCACCAGGAATGGCTGGCTAATGATTTAGCCATCACTTTCTCACACTTCGCTCAGACAGTAGGTGTTCAATCGAACGAAAATACAGTCATGCATTTGTGTACAATCTCCTTTTCATCACAGATAAATTGAAGTAGAAATAGAAAATGACTGAGACAAACAAACCTTAGAAGATATTAGTTTTATCGATCCGGCTGTCCTCGAATCTGCGATATGTAATAAAACCAGAGAACGATCCCATAATATTACAGTTTGCAATAGAGTCCAATTCATTTATATAGAAATAAATATTTTTTCTCCAGCCATTACAGCTTTGGCAAATTATGTCCTACAGTGACAGATTGTGAATAAGCCAAACAGTAAAATGCACAATTCACTGGGATGGTCGTCCTTACCCTTGCCTGCATATATGAGAATCCTCCCTTTTGTGTCTTCCCCAGGTGGTGTACAAGAACAACGACATTCGCTTGGAGCTGTCGCGCCTCGCCCGCATCGTCGACCCCAAGATGAAACTCCAGGGCGACGTGGTCTTCAAGTGCGAAAACGTCCCCACCCTCGACCCCATCAACTTTGAGACCCCCGATTCCTACCTGGCCTTGCCGAAGTGGAACACCAAACGCGTGGGCTCCATCTCCTTCGATTTCCGCACGTCCGAACCCAACGGGCTGATACTGTTCACGCACGGCAAACCTCAGGACCGACGGGACGCCAAGGGCCAGAAGAACAACAAGGTGGACTTCTTTGCGGTGGAGCTGCTGGACGGAGGGCTGTACCTGCTGCTGGACATGGGCTCCGGGACCATCAAGGTCAAGGCCACGCAGGCGAAGGTCAACGATGGCGCCTGGCACCATGTGGACATCCAGAGAGACGGGCGCTCAGGTAAGGATGGAGACGAATAGGGAAGGCAGATTCAGTGAGTAATCTCAGATTCTTGTTCTGCAGGAGCTGTAACTTCACACGTTTAACATCGCTGCCACAGTTTGTAAATGTTGTTAAACTCAGATCAGCTCTGGGCTTTCGGAAGGCACTTGGGTCTCGTTAATGTTGGTTTTTTTCGCTTTCACACAGACTCGGGAAATAAAAAATGGCTCCAATCAGGAAATTGAGCTCTTGGCTCAATTAAAAAAAAGGTTGCCTTTGGCTAAACGGTACAGTATGTGAATTTATCGGCTGAGAACTGACAAGGCAACTGACAAACTGTCCAAAACAGAAACAAAAGAAATAAGGGTTTGAAACTTTATATTTTATCCTGTGAAGAATACATTTTTTTGTGTGTTGCTGCAGGGATTTGACTTGTAATCATGCCTTGCTTTAGTTAGGAAGCTTGCAATTGGGTGAACGAAGGTTTTATTTACAATTACAAGTATTGATTATTTTCTCGTGTCCATCCTTAATGGCCTTTGTGACTGAAAAATGTTGAGTCTGACGTAAATATGTATTTAAAATTTAAGAAAAAGAGCAAACTTTTACATTTAAAAGCCTGAAACCAATGCATAGTTTGAATTTTCAGCCTGTCCTCCACTGCAGACTGACGTAATCAGCTGCCCTAAAAGTTCATTCAGACATTCACGGTCCCCAGAGGATGAATCCCACAGACTTTAATGATTCCTTGGATTTTTCTCTAGCATGTTGTCATTAGGATTATTTGAGATGAATTGCGCCTCACATCGGAGGCGTACAAGAGCAGGTAGCGTTAACACCAGGAGGCAAAGACAAAAAGCAGCAATAAAGTCCGACAGTTTCCAGCAGTCTGCACAGAAACATTCTGCTAGATCTGATTCCGATTTAATAAAATGTTATCAGAGCCATGTATCAGTTTGTACGCAGTCTCTGATAGTTTTAATTGACAGAATGAAACAGAATAGTCTATTAAACTGCTATAAAGGTGATCTGTGCTCTCTGTTCATGGCTCAGCCTCCGTTTCATGTGGATTCTCATGTCAATCAGCATCAGATTAGTTTGTATGTAAATCAGCTGAGCAGACCTGCTCCTCTTAAACTGCAGGAATGAACTGAAAACGTTCGTAAATAGTTCAGTACAGTAGAAAGAAAGACTTTTATTGTTGTTGTGTTAGATGTTTAGACTGTCTGGGCTGAAAAATGTACAGATTTA
>NW_007577985.1:433101-435719 GCF_000690725.1 Stegastes partitus
TATATTAGACCTGTGATATGTTTAATGCAGTCTATGATCTGTAATACAAAGTCATTCAGCTTCACTAACCATCTGAAACATACTCAGTGGTTTATACAAACAGGTCAGAGAGCACTGGTGCAAAGTAACTAAATACATCTACTCAAGTACTTGAGTATTTCCATCTTCTGCTACCATATACCTCAACTCCACTACAGTTCAGAGGCAAAAGCCATAACTGTTACGCTACATTTATTCAGTAACTTCTGATTCTTATTACTTTGTATATTTAGATTAATAATGTAAAATAAAAGAAGCAAATAAATGACAGTGTAGCCTATTATTGTTGGAAAATCCTGCCACGACGCCTTCACAATTACGATGAAACTTTATCGGTCCCTGTGGGAAATTTACAAACTACTCAGCAGTAGATATTGAATTCAGTTCCATTTTAACCAGCTGCAACATTAACGTGGCAAATACATTAATGCATCAATAACTGTAATCTAATTATATAATAAATAGTATTCTGAAATTGATTATTCTGCATTGTGAGTGCTCCTACTTTTAGCACTTTATTGGACTTTTACGTAGTTATAAATTTGAATGCAGGACTTTAATTTGGTATTTCTGCACTGTTTTGTTGCTTTTACTTCAATACAAGATCTGAATACTTTTCCACAAATGTCAGAGGCTGAGAAACAAGTCGGACACTGTAAGTGTAGCTGCAGCTAACTAATACTTTTACTGTTAATTAATCTGTTGATTATACTACCATCAGTAAATTAGTTGTTTGTTCTGTAAAATGTCAGAAAATGATGAACAATCCTGATCAGCGTTCCTCAGAGCCCAAGCTGACATCCTTAAATGTCCCGTTTTGTCGCAGATATTCAGATTACTGTCAGAGAGGAGGACAGAAATCAGAAACTCTTCAGATTTAAGAAGCTGGAATTTAAATTATTTCCTAAGAAATTACTGAAGCTCATTGATCAACGTTGAAAATAGCGGTAAAATATTTAATAATCGTCTAATCAGCTTAAAACAGCAACTGCATATGGGGACAATGAAGTGGATTTTAATGGCCGTTTATCTCTTCAAGAACTCTGCAATATTGATGAGGCTACTACGATTGGTGTTGCTGAACTCAAAACGCTGCAACGCTGTAAACGTACAAGTGATTCAAAGCAGCTGCAAGACTTAAAGTTGCATTCATGCTGCTACTTCTTTCAGCCGGGATAATAAAAACTTCCTCAATATATTAATTTCAGCCATGATTTATTGCCGGGATGAAGCCATACCTCTCTTTCCAGATAGCCACTGAGTCTATTTCCCCCTTTGCTTCCTACCATCTGTACGTCCTCTGACCTCAAAACATGGCCAAATACACAGAAAGTATTAGAGGAAGATTGTATTAGAGAAAGGGGGTTAGAAAACTTGCGTTGCCTTGAGCTCCATACCCAACACAATCTCTGCATTAAGGTGAGATCCTCCAGAGAACTGGCTTGTGTTAGCCGGCGTTACAGCCTGTGTTATATATCAGGTTAGAGCAGCCAATTTAGCCGCGTGTCAGAGCTCGCTGCTTTGATTAATCACCAGCACAGCCCCCGGTGCGATAGCAGAGCAGAAAGTAGGATTTTCACAGGGAAAAAGAGGAATGAGACAGATATATGGATACCAGACTGAGGGATGGTTAAGAACAGCCATAATCACACTTGTGGCTTGAGTGAAATGTTAATGGGAGTTGCGAGTGAATTAAATTTCCTGTCCACAAAGAACTCGAGCTGGGATCTCTCTTTCTGGCTGCAAGGTGAATATAACATAATGTGAGAGCGCGGTTTTCATGCAAGGTAAATTTGGAAGGGATCTTTTCATCTGTTCCATTTACTTGAGGTAGACGGAGGGATGCAGGTAGAAGTACCATGGCACAAATAGAGACAAGCTGAAAGCTAATGCGTTCTCGTTTGCAGTAATTAACCAGTTATATTCAAAGAGAGAATCGGTAATTTTTAGGTCAGAAAAATTACACATTTGCATATATAATTGAAAAGATTTACTTGTTAAAGGGAATTGAAATAATTTGGAATGATTAATTACAGGGAATTTCAATAATAAGCTTGTTTTCCTGCTGCGTTCCCTGATGTAAACAAAACATTAACAGCGCAAACAAACTGGGATGTAGTTATCCTATTTAACGACCGACCTGTCACTGATTTAGAGGCCGTGCTTTTGTGATTTAAAACTTGATATGCGATGATTACTTTTGAAACGTTTCAAATTGTTTTCGCTTTCCTTTTGGCTGTTGAGAGAGAGAGAAAAAGAAAAGGTGATGCTATAATCAATCGTTAGCAAATAATACCTGTTAAATACAAACATTGTGTTCGATAAAGTGCTATTGATTAGCTGTGATCAAACACAGCGACTCTCGAGGTTTTGTCTTTAGAGTAACTGCATCATTTTGTAACGTCATCAGGAGAAAATTTCACTGCACATTTTGAATTACAATGCAGTTGTGCTCTTTGGAATCAACTATGTTTTTTTGTAGAGCCAATAGCAACAGAGGAAAGCAAAAACTGGTAGGCATTTGTTGTAAAAATGAAGATCTTGATGTCAAAATGAAGATTAACCATAGACTGTATAAA
>NW_007577985.1:436718-449148 GCF_000690725.1 Stegastes partitus
TAAATTTAAAACAACAACAACACTGATAATAAGAAACATACTAAATATCAGATGAGATAAGCTGTTGATCTCTGCTGGATTCAATAATACATTAGTGGTAATTGTGTTTCCCTCTTTTGCTAATTAGTTTTATATATAAACCTCGTCAAAGCTTCGTCTTAATTGGCTTGAACTTTGTGACCCACGCACAGAGCTCGATTAATTTGTGGCTCTGTAGTGGGATGTATGCACAGTCCACTTTATTAGGTACACCTGTGAAATCTAATTCAGCAGCACAGCCATGATTTATACTTTTTTTTTTTTTTAATGCCATAACTAAGCGATTTTACCCTACAGTGTGAATATGCTGCTAATTTGAAATTTCCTACGCACAGACCCACAATGACATTTGCGTTTCTCAGCTTCAATAAAGTCCACTTTTAATATTTTAGAAGATTTCTCCGGCTTTGTCCGTAAGAAATGCTCGATGACAGAAAAAATTATTAAATGATGAAGCAATATAACATCTTTCAATTTCTTATATATCTGCAATGAATATTAATCGCCACCCTCTAAGACCTCAATAATAAATAGAAAGTAGAATTATCACCTTTTTTCACAGCGTCTGCAAAAACTAAAAATGCAGAAGCTTCGTAAAAAAAAGTGGAATTTATGGCCGAGCTGCTGGGTCGGCTTGCATTGGATTTTACAGGTGTACCTAATAAAGTAGCCGGTGAGCGGATATAAATCCTGAAACTGTAGAAGTGTTTAATGTGTGGTTTCTGGTGCTGATGGTGACATACGCTCCGACCTTGTGCCAGCAGTGGTTGTTTTGTTGGATACAAGCTTCTTTTTTTTTTCCCCCTGACTGATTTTTCTCTGCCCTCTATTCTGTGATTGTGTGACTCCCCCTGCAGAGAGCGTTAGAACGTCGGTGATCAGTGCAATTTTGGCTGCCAAACATAGGTTTTGTACCTCCACCTACTCAGACCACGTTTTAGCGCTGTGCTATTTCTGTCAGCCTCTTTCACAGCTTGTGCTGCATATATCTCACACTTTGTTCGGACTTTTTTTTGGGTACAAAAAAAAATTACCAAACATCTATCATTTTCACCTTTGTCCTCACTTTGATGAATGAAAAAAAAAAAAAAAAAGGAGGGCGGCTGTCAGTCTCTTTGAAAAGTTCCAAGTACTGTAAATAGAGGGCAATAAATGTCACTTGTGTTCAGTGCAGTTTCTGTTATTTCAGGATTTTAGCAGCTGCAAAAGCTATTTTTTGGCAGCAGGCAAAATGTGACAGATCGCTTAAATAGCAGAGTATGACACTTGATTTGAAAACAAAAAATCAACAAGAAACAAAATAACATTATCTCGTTCCACCGGCAGTTTTTTATTTTATTTATTTCGCTTTCTCGGGAGTCGATTACGTGACATGTTGACATGTACGTTTTTTGTAATAATTGCTTTCCCTCCCCTCCTCTCTCCAGGCATCATCTCGGTAAACAGCCGCCGGACCCCTTTCACAGCCAGCGGGGAAAATGAGATCTTGGACTTGGAGGGGGACCTGTATCTGGGTGGTCTGCC
This sequence comes from Stegastes partitus, assembly GCF_000690725.1. NCBI lineage: Eukaryota > Metazoa > Chordata > Actinopteri > Pomacentridae > Stegastes > Stegastes partitus. Next base: position 438,282 of record NW_007577985.1, read on the forward strand.
CGACAACCGGGTGGGTTTGGTGCTCCCCACCGAGCTCTGGACGGCTATGCTCAACTACGGCTACGTGGGCTGCGTCCGGGATCTGTTCATCGACGGACGCAGCAAGGACATCCGACAGATAGCGCAGTCGCAGAACATGACCGGCATCAAGTCGTCGTGCAGCAAGGTGACGGGGAAACAGTGCGACAGCAACCCCTGCAAGAACAGCGGAGCGTGTAAGGAGGGGTGGAACCGCTTCATCTGTGACTGCACCGGAACTGGCTACTGGGATAGTACCTGTGAAAGAGGTAGGACTGTCATTTCTCATGTCTTTTATGGTAAAACCGTATTAGGTTTGCAAGAAAGTTTATTGATTTGTTAGTAGAAGACCTTTGAAGAAGGTCAAGAAGGTCAACGAGCTCATGGAACAGGGTTGTGCCACCGACAGATGCACGTCTGCGTGTGTTACAACATGCAAACCGTTGACAAAGACTTTCACAGTCTCATTTCTGCTCTTCAAAAGTGACTGAGATTTAGCTGCTGTCTGCTAATAATAGCTTTTTCTAAGAAAGTGGACACTGCTCTGTTTTAACAGACAGCCAGAAGTGTGACTTGGGACACTTGCCTCACATTATTTATGGAAGCTTTGCTGAAAGATTTAATAGGATTTCACTTTTCTGCCAAGTGGCTTTCGAAGCTTTTTTTTTTTCTTTGCTAGGAAAGATTCTGGAGAGAATTGAACTTCTCCCAGCTGGTGAAATGGGCTCTCCTTGTCTGAGTTTTAAGAGCTCGGGTGCATAAATTTTTTATGAGACGGCAGAGATAGGGACACTCCAAGCTGTGGGAGAGTATGTTATCGGACTATTGTTCAGATTGTTCTCCACTTCTTCCACTATTTTACAGAGATTTTTTTGGGGGGGGGTTCAGTGGAGGGCTTTAAGTGCTTTCCTAAGAACTTGAGGTCTGTAAAGGATTGTACTTGTAGGAGGAATAATGAGCATCTGGAGGGTAGGTTGTTACATCCTGCAGTAAGTGTGTGACTGTAGGAAGTGGGATGATAATGTGCGGTTAACAAAGCCAAAAGAGAATTTTAACATTCACCTTACAACGGAGAAAGCCTGATTTACACACCGATTTATGGAGAAAACACTCGGGTGGAGACTGAAACATGTTACCTCCTGTGTTGTTGACACTGTAGCTTAAAATAAGAGAAATCTGCAGCAGAAGTTTGGGAAGAAACATGGACTTTGTATAAAAGATGGATGTGACTACTGATTTGAAACATCAACTGTGGCATTTGGCCGTCGGCGTCTTACTCTTGCTGTCAATCACTACGCAGCCACACCCGCAAATTTAGCCAGTTTTTTGTCTATTTTATTCGATATGAGACTGTGATTTACAAAATGAACATATTGAAGGACGCTTAAAGCCAGAGATTGAGATGATAAAGTAATGATAGAGACCTTAAACATACACTTAGAAAATACGATCTACTTAACTTTTTAAGACGCAGAGACCATTTTACAACCTTTTATCTCGCATTACTGCGACAGCCTTTCCACCTGCCTGAACCACTAAATCGATTGACCAACTCCAAACTGTACAGAACCAACGATCACATAGCCGATGTTTTAGCCTCTTTACACCAGCTCCCAGTTTGTTTTGAGGCCGATTTCACTGATTTTGTGTAAGGTCCCTAATGGCCTCTCTCCCAGACGTATCGCTGACCTCTTAGTGCCATTCACACCGGTACGTACTTCAAGATCCTCGGGCAGAGGTCTTTGTCTGTTCCACAAAACTAAAGGGGGACAGAGTGTTTGCAGTCGAAGCCCCGAGGCTCTGGAACAATCTGCCCGAGGAAATCAGGTCGGCTGAGTCAGTGACCTCTTTTAGGTTCCTTCTTAAAACACACTTTTATGTGGGAGCCTTTCACGATTCCCCTTGAGTTTGAATTTCTTTTGAGCTGTCATTGGCTTTTATACACCAAATTGCATTTTTATCTTTTTTTATTATTATAAAACCTGATGATTTTATGCCTTGTCTGGTTTACTTTGGTGCCTAAACTCATTTACTGAGGAAACAAATCCAGAGGGAAGTAGGGTCATTTTCTCTTTGACTTCTTTTGCAACCTCCCTGTTGGCCTTGACAAAAAAAATTCAGGTTCACAGCACTTTTGCGGTTGGCTTTGCTTTACAAACTCCGAGGCTATGTCTGTCTTTTACAGAGGGGAGAAATCATTAAGTAGATCTTCTTAGATGATCATGAAGACACATGTTCAAAATTCACGCTCATATGTGGCTTTTACAAAACTAGATTTTTAAATTGTTGTTGTAAAAGATCCAAAATTGCAGCGGGAGCAGAGTTTGGGAGCCGGCTGTCTGATCGAGTTAACCTCGTCTTGGTCTGTCTGCTGTGCCTATTTTGGTATACACTCTAATGATGTTGTCTCTGCGCCAAAGGTGACAAAAGGCAGCTGTAAAGGCGGCGGTGTAACGGCGAAGAAACATTCAAACGGAGTAAATGCGCCTCGTTGACCTTCCACCCACAGAAAGAAAACATTAAGTTGCGTGTTCCTGACGCTCCGTAGCCTCGCATCGTTCCTCCGCTGTCCGGTTCCGCTTCTTCCCACACATCTGTCTCCGAACGGTCACGTCTCTGCATTCAGCCGGCGCTGCTGCTGCTGCTCGGTGATAACCCATGGGACGGCAGACCTGCCCTCTGGGTTCTGGAGCTGTAGAACAAAGCTTCAGTCTGTTCAGCAGTTGATTTTTTAACTTTGCTCGGTGAGGCTTGAGGTGTGATGAAATGTGCTGATGTTGCTAATGCTGTCATGACTGAATACAGGCCTCTGGATACGAGTTTCTTTGTTCAAAAGCTGCAATAATACCATCTCTGCTAGTCGGTTTAGGTTTCTGAAGGTGCGCTGCTGCATATTTAGTTTGTGGTGGAAATTGTGTGAACTATCCAACACACAGCTGAGTTAATAATCAATAAACAGAGCATTTTTCTGAAACATTAGTGTTAAGTGGAGACTCATTTTACACATCAAGGTCAGTTTAATGGTGACACCAAGGACGATGTGGCTTATACATTGGAAAACAAGGGTCAACTGAAAAGATATTTCCTTGTGATGATGTGTTGCATTGTGGGGAATGTAGGATCTGGAATCTTGGGGGATTGGCCCATACTGGGAACAGAAAGTATCTAACTGGAAATTTGGTGGCTGCTACTAATACCATTGAAATTCCGATATCAAATATAGTAACTTGTCTGTGGTGGCCGGGTAGAGGCTGTAGGCACCAACCAAGATGGCATGTGGAAGCTTCCTGGGTATGTAGTATGGACGTAGCTCAATGGTTAGCAGTTCATGGATGGCGGCAGAAACTTTTCTTCATGGTAATGTGACCAGAGAGCCTTCTGCGTCTTTGCTTGCCACTTGCAGACTTATTCCTGTCTACAAGCTGTCGTTGGTATTGATGGGATCTGGACACATGACACTACCCTCAAAGAAGTCCTGCTGATTCCTCACTAGAGCCTTTAGCTCCTCTACCGTCTCCTCTCCATTGGTCTTTGTTGGACTGCTGGACGCTTCCATTTTCCCTCATCTTTTCATTCCTCACCATATCCTCTATGCCTTCATCATCGACTTCCACTGGGATGTCCGTCGCTCTGAATTTCATGCCAGCCAGCTTCAGCGTGATTAGCTTCCCTCTGGTGCAAACGATGAAAGCATGTGCTTGTGCAGTTAAATGACAGTGTTAATAATGTGGCAAAAAAACTGAAAAATCTCCCAAAATGCATGTCCAGAGATGATATAGGTTTAAAAGAAAAATCCACTGTGATCCACTGTTACACACCAGTGCAACAAAAAGACAGTTAAAACAAAGTGGCAGAAGCAATTGTAATAGGCTGAATGCACAGTTGGTAGATTTGCCAAAAGTCTTTATTTGTTCTCCATTATTTCAAGTGCATGCCGTATCTACGGTACCATTATCTATACACCGCTTAATCCTCACTAGGGTCATGGGGGGCTGGAGCCTATCCCAGCCGACCCAGGGCGAGGGCACCCCGGACAAGTCGGCAGTCCACCGCAGGGCTACACTTAGAGACAGACAACCAAGCACACTCACATTCACACGTACAGACAATTTAGAATCACCAATTAACCTCAACATGTTTTGGACTTGTGGGAAGAAGCCGGAGAACCCGGAGAGAATCCACGCTGCACGGGGAGAACATGCAGACCCACGCAGAAAGATCCCGGTGCCCCCACTGGGACACAAACCGGCGACCTTCTTGCTGTGAGGCCACAGTGCTACCAACCTTGCAGCCCACTACAATACAATAGAAAAAACAAATACCATCATGTTTGCAGAATTCCAGCATCTCCTTGGTACTGAGACATTGGTTCTTGTGACATCCCAACTTCTGAGTTCCCCAAACTGATCGTCTCTTGATTACGCCTTTAAATAGTACATTAGCAGCTCTTTTCTTCAGATTTGGATAGAATTTCAGTGGTCACGTATCAATGACACATTTTCCTGCAGGGTTTTTGTTTTTTCTTGAAATTGACACACTGGGAATCATCTATTCTCTTGTCTGTGTTAGACACTTACCATCGTAGAGGACTTAGTGGTAACAGTGCTGCCTCGATGCTCTTTCCCCCCCCCAGCAACTTCGTCCATCTCTTCCTGGGGGATTAGTAATCCCCTCAGTGTGTTCTGGTCTGCCCAGTGATCTGGCATGAATAGCTTCAACCACCTCCACTAGAGCTCCTGTTAGCGCAGAGGCACCGCAGCTCGATACCGAAGCCCTCTCAGTTTGCTGCTCACTTTCTCACGTAGAGCGAGGCCGGCCACCCCGCCGACGAATCTCATCTAGGTCTGCTTGTGTCAGCGATTTAATTTTTTCGGTCACTACCCAGAGCCTGTGACCACAGGTAAAGGGGGTCGGAAAGAAGACCGGGCAGTAAATTGAGAGCTTTGATTTGTAGCCACCGAAGTGAAGACAGCTCGGCGCCATTCCCTTAAGGCGGATGATTTCATTTCAGCCAGTTCCTCCACTATCCTCACCATCACTTGGGAGTAAAACCCATCTGAACTGAGCTTTTTTTTTGATTATCAGCCTTCATGCTGACAGTTTTAGTCAACTGCGAATGGCACGAGGTCCGGATGTTGGCAAACCGAATTTACAAATTAGTCTTGTCTCATTAGCATCTGTATTCTCCAATGACTATTCGCATTGCAGTTCACAGTAGAATATATCAGAAGCTAATTCTTGTGTGGTTAAAAAACAGTGGCCCTTGAGATTAAGAGATCCCTTTGATTTGAAATGTCGAGCTTGAACAGCATGGGGTATTTTTTTCCTTTTTTTCCAAAATGACTGTGTAACTCTTTGGAACGAATGGGATTGTATTCGTCATGCTGGTAGAAGAGTTTATTTTACTTCTCCTCCATGCTTTTAAGCAGACCCTGGAGCTCCCTGGTGACAATATCAAACAACCACTGAGATGTATTCACACATGGCGCTCGCTATTGATCTCGAGCACGCTATACGGTACAACAGAGAATTGGGCTTGTATGATGAGACAAGGGGTGAAGTGATAGAGATCGGCGCTCTCCCAGGGAGTGTAACAAAGGTTATGCATTTACATTACAATGTTTGGCCTTTGCTGCCGACTTTCCGCTAGAATGTAAATAAGCTCTTTTTTTGTCTGTCTTTGTTCGCGACAGTTTGGTGAAGTCAGACCTACACTTTATTTTGTGTCATTATTTAATTCAAATGGATTTCCTTGGGAGGCACTGAAAGTATTTGTCACATTGCATCAGCAGTTCTATCTATGAAGTGCTGAGGTGAGAGACCTCCCGCATTAGCAAAGTTGACAAAGTTGTAGAAATCAATAAATGTAAGTTTCTGCTATAATAAACTTGACAGGCTCTTATGCAGATCCTGCTGCAATGGCTACTTTTACCACAAATAATACTCCTACAACAGTAGCTGGATGCAATATTTTACAGTTTTGTTAACATTCGTTGACAGCACAGTGAATCTTTTCTTCCACTAGGGGTCTCTTATTTAACATATAACAACAGATGTGGTTTGGAGAAACTAATGTGGCATCCTGGGATGTTTTATTGTTGTCTTTAGCACCAATACTGGTGAAAACCTACCTGACTTGACTTGAGTGCAAATTATGTTCATGGACGACAACGCATATTAAAGTTTTAGTCAGGTATACTTATGTCATTATGTCCTAATGAAGTAGCTGCAAGCTGCGATGTTAACTAAGGTAATGTTAGTTTAGTCGATTACCCGTATAGCTACTATAACCAGTGTTATTTTGCAGATTCAGTTGTGGAGAGGACCGGTGCTGTCACCTGTTGTCCAAACACAAACACAAACTTTAAATTTCAATATAACTTAACAAGGTTAGTTATATAAAAGTCTCTAAACAGTTATCATGAACAGGAAAATTAGCTACAGAAACCAAAACCGTTTTGGTTCCAGGCTGTAAACATGCTTTTTTCTGCTCTAAAGTTCAACATTTTAACATGGGAGTCTATGAGGGTTGATTCACTTTTAAAGTCAGCTTCTAGTGGTCATTTGAGGAACTGCAAGTTATTGGCACCTCTGCTTTGGATTTTTCAGTTTTGAAGCTTGCTGCTTGGTCACAGGAGAGCAATACCAACAGTACAATAAATAAAACAGCAGAGTGGCTAGGTGATTAGTTAACTGATGTATCATTCAGTGTTCACCATGTTTGCCCAGCTATAAGGGTTAAAGGGGATAAGCCGCCACTGGCAGGCAACACAAATAAAAATGCACCTTTACGTTGAATAAATTATGTATTTCTCCAGGTCTGAGCATTGTTGGAAACATTCCGAATAATGTAAGGCCCCAGGCCAACAAGATCTTTAAAAATTAATCCAAAATCGAACATATTATGGCTTTAAGACAGCCTGTAGTCGGTAGTGGTGGAGAAATGATTTGTACTTGTTTCGAGGCAGTTCACCAACACTTTGCATTGGAGCTCTACAACCCACAGGCTGCAACTTAGACTAACTTGCTGAGTTTTTTTCTTTTTTTTTCTTTTCACTCAAGCTGGGAGGTGGGAGTCCAGCCAATGTCCTCTGGTCTAGCAGCTGAACACTTACAGCTCACACCTCAGAGTTTCAGTTTATTTAGGTTAACATATAAACACATACAGACCCCAAAAAAAGACTACAGAGATAAAAGGTTGTCTTTCATCATCCATCTGGTCTCAACAGAAGTCGTCTCTACTTTACAGCAAACACACTTGGCTGGATTGGCATAGAAATCATGAAATGTGACTTAAGTAAAGTACAAGCTCTTAGAACAAAGTCTTGGAGGGAACAAATAGTTTTGGCATCATGATTAACCACTTAGTAGAGGACGAGGAGGAAGTTAAGGTTTTTTTGGTTTTTGTTTAGTCACTGCTTGTGAGCCCAGGACTTCCAAACTGTACCTCTGATTTGAAGAAGAAAGAAAAACCTGTAACATGCAAATTACTGAAGAATCACTGGGCTACTCTCCCACAGCCCCAGTGTTTGGTTTAGACTTGTTTGATTTAGACTTTGTGCCTTTCTTATAAACTATTACCGGGAGTTTAGCAACCTAGAGTGAGTTTAGGTTCTAAATTCAAGAATGGTTGTTATTTAATTGGTTTAATGTCAGTACTGTATTTAGATGTGACGACATTTTTCTCTGACAACAGACATTATGAAAAACAATGATCAAAATGAAGTAGTAATGTAAAATAAAAATATTTTTAAAAAATGGACAGTTTTTAACTAGAATATTTTTGAACCCTTATTTCAGATTTTCCCAGTTCTGTTAGGTTACTGGTAATAACAAGTAAAATCACAGAGAAGAAAAAAGGCCAAAACTGTAAATAATACCCACATAAAAAAATATGTGTTTATAAATTCTTATTTGTCATTTTAGGTTTGACCATAAAAATGACCTTATTTTCAGTAGTTGAATTAGCAGAAAACAACGTTGTTTTACAGACTAGTTAAATTGTGTATATAAAGGATACAAAAACAGTACTTTTTTTTAAAAAAATGGTTCTACAAGTATTTAACATTACTGTATTTAACAATTTGCTCTTATTATTTTTGACACCCTTGCTGCCAAATACCAATTTAAACAAATAAAAAATACACTGGGGGCACTTTTATCCTCAGTATTTCTAATATCCTGCTTAAGATTGTTGCAACTGGTGACACTGTTTGTATGTTGCGTCTACTTTTCAAACCAGTTCAGTTGAGTCATTGACATTAGTTTCTTTTCTTTCCTCTGACACTGTGGACATGTCACATTCATTCATTTAGCCAAAATTACCATTTGCACTGGTCCATAAATTTGTAGTTACATGTGGTCGAAGGTAAACTAGAAACGATCAGTTCTGATGAATTTAAGCTGACTTTAATGTAATACCGTTCTATTGGCATAAAGTAGTGTTATATTATTATATTGGTACCAAATATCAGTTATTGGTCTCTGGATTTACTAATAATTGCCATCGGCCCTGAACAATATATAACAGTGGACCCCTAATAATCAGTGTCCCTTTATTCTGGTCTATAGTAAGCTTCATCAGCCTACATGTGATTTAGACTCTTTTTTTGGCAGCAGTGATTAGTTGGAACATACGCTTTGTCTCTCTGTGGAATTCTCCTTTTCTACCTACAACCAAGGTTGGAAGTGCAACACCTCCTCCTCGAGTACCGCTGCTGATTCTTCTAACTAGAGAAAACCCAGGTCCCATGGAAGTAGTTTCAGCATATTTTCTCACTCGCGGTATTTTTGGAACTCAAATAATGGTATCATCAGAAATGAGCGTCTCAAGATGATTTCATCATATTTGTATTGAATGGAGCACATTGCTGTGTGTAATTCCTCCTCTTCCACTGGGAGCTAAAAAAAAAATGCTGGCAATTTTCTTGCTCTGTTTACCAGAACGAAAATGCAACCTGACAGATATTTTAGACTGTTTTGAGAAGATCAAAGATCGTACCAGGCGACAACTAACAGACAACAGCGCTCCCCCGTCTGCTCTGTGTTTTCTACCTGGTATCAGCGCCAGGTTTAGTGTACACATGACTCCTGTCTCTTATCTCCTTTCTTTTTTTATTCCCTTTTTCCTGCTTGAAGTTCCTTCTTCTGCTTTCTACATCTCCCATTAATTCCTCCCATCGCGTTACACCGTCTCTCCCCCGCACTCACACATGATCTGGCTGTTTGGCATGTCTTCTTTAACCCCGCCCATGAGACATGACAGCACCTGTGATCAGAGGTCTGCCGTGGTGTCGCGCAAGCAGATGTGGCGTCAGCATGGGAGCCAGACGCCGTTTGTGTGTGTATATATTATGGAAATGTGCGATGTGATGTATAAAAAGCGGTGAATATCATCATTCACACTTTCTGTGCCACCATATGTTTCTGTGTCTTCACCCTGCACATGCTTCCATCCTTGGTTAAAAAACGCCTATGACTGTTTGTGGTGCTTCTGCACTGCCAGTGCCCCTTGCAGGTGTGCAATAGCGGGGTCTTGGCCCTGAAAGGCCCCTCTGGTTTGGGTTGTGATCGGGAGCTTATCCCTGCCAAAAACCTGCCTGAATTCAAAATTGGCTCGGTGCAACCCCAACAGACGCGCATGGCAACGAGGAAAAAAGAAGCTGCTTGCTTTTAAAAAAGACAAGTGTTTCTGTGCAAACATGGATTAAAGGAAAATTGTTGCCCTTCCACGCTTGTTGCCCTCAGAATGATCTTGATTGCGGAAATGTGAAATTATCATCTCTTTAGGTTGTTAAACTGTTTTTATTGTCTTTTCGCTGTGCCAGCTTTAATCATTTGCTAAACTGCAAAAAAAGAAAAGGTTATTTTTATAACTTTGCTCCATCTGCGTGGGATATGTCTAATTGGGTTGAATCAGGCATGCAGGTTTAGTTCGGTGTAGTGCAAAAAAAAAAAAGTGATGCTGAGAAATGATTTTCTTCTCGAATAGCCTGCAGTCAGATCCACAGAAAGCAAAGAGAGAGGAAATCATTACCCTCCTGTAATGATAATGTTCCAAGGTGGGCTTTGTCCTTTCTCTCTCTCTCGTCTTTGGGAGACAGCTCCGGGCTCTATTCCTTTTTGATTGTTACATTCCATTACATGAAAAGGATACCCAAATGTTATTCCCCCATAAGGAAGACTCAAGTACAACAGATTATTCAGGTCGTATTTGAGTCGAACTTGTAAGAGGGTGACATTAATTCAAGACTACAGGGAGGTACATTAGATGTCATCCGCTGAGGAGAATGCCATCTTAAGGCCTCGCTTCAGTCAGTAAGTGCAGCTTTTGTGTTTGGTCTGTTTGTGTGGGTGTGTGGGGGGAGCTTTTAGGGAGCCGGGGTGTTGCTGACAGGCGTGTGTTGCAGAGTGCTGTGTAGCTGATAAAGTAGCCCAGTTAATCAGGTAAATAGGCCTGTAATGAAGTGTGTTTGTCTGACGGTGTGCCAGCCCAGCGCCGGAGCGATCCCACTGAGGCTCTCCTCTTTCTGTCTTTCTGCTGCATCTACTCTCACACACACACACACAAATACACAATCGAACTCGGTCGGGAGCACACACACACACACCAATCCACTGGAGACAGATTGGATTGTGTCTAATGCATATTGCATTTTCCCTGACAAGATGCCACCGCCCACATACAGTAAGTGCCTGTGTTTTCCCTACTGTCAGTGGAGAGGAGCAGTGATGGCTGCAGGCCTGAGCGGCTGCAAAGTGTGTCCACCGCGGATGGGTGACATCACTCATTACGGCGCCGGCTTCCTCTTTCTTAATGTTTTCACTGGAGGCGACGCTAAAAAGTGCC
>NW_007577985.1:450113-466450 GCF_000690725.1 Stegastes partitus
TTTTTTTTTCTTTTTGCATGATATTATATCTCGGCCCAAACTCGCACACGTCTTAATCACATCAATCACAGCGGTTCTCACAAAGACAGAAACACCAGAAATGCACACACGGTGCAATTACCTGCTCACTTTGCTCAATGTTCATTCATAGTGGCAGTGAAATAATAGGTTGCCACATGGCTTTTACAGTTTAATCATGGGTAGTAATTGCAGAACAGGGATTGGTTGACGTTGATGTTCGACGCACTCCTATATGAAATCGTGCAACCTGGCAATGACATTATGTTCTTGTACATTCAGGTTGACAAAAGCAGCCCTTTGTTCATTTGAAGGAGATTTGCTTATTATATTTTTGTGGCAGATAATTTTCTAACTGCAAAGACAAAAAAAAATAAAATCATAAAGTTGACATATGCTGTGCTAGTTCGCCTCTGTGCAGTAACTCCACAACAACAACAGGCTTTGGCTAACTCTGAAGAATAACGACGTCCTTCACCATGATTAGTCTGTTGTTGAAATGTTTGGAAAGTGTGCAGATATTATTCCACAAGAAAAGCAAAAATATGGTTGCAAATGGTTAGAATCTCCCACTGCACCATCTCTGCACCCAATTAGATAAGGTTTCAGTAATTTTTTAAAAGAATCTTTTTCCGAACCCATTTGTATTCAGATGAGCTTGGTTCCTCAGATATGCTAAATGCCGGTTCCAACACTGTTAGAGTGGCATAATTTAAATGCTTGTCTAAATGCCTTTTCTTACCCACAGAGGGAGTGAAAAAAAAAAAAAAAACCCTGATCTTTCTGAAAGTCTCCCCTTAATCCTCGAGCCCTATAATAGCCCCTTGAATAATTGTGAGGCTGCATTTGTGCGAATAATTTCTGAAGGTCAGGTACCAATTACTGCCACATATGATTTTGATTCCATACGTCAAACCAGACTTGGGCGCTGTACGTGGCTGTATTCAGTCCATGGAGCCTATTCAGTACATGTCAAGTGCAATTTTTTTAATATTATTGTATTTTTTGTCTTTCATTTATTTAAATTGGCTACTTTTTGAAGATACTTCTTAAATTGTCAAACAGCAAACGCAAGCTACAATCCACATATAAACCAAATCGGCTACACTTTGGGGTTTTTCATCATTTATTTCTTTAGTCATGTGTTCACACACGTATATTTTCCAGATTTGAAACAACAATGACCTCTGTACAGACGAGCATTTTAGAATAGCTTCAGAAATAATCTTAGTCTATACTAACTCGCCTTACATGTCCATTCACGTACATGAACATGCAATTGCTGATGTAAATAGGAAGCTAGGGGTTGGTTGCTTAGAGTCACATGATAGGGGCACGACGAATCAGGAAAGGATACAGAGTGCCTGATGAGACCACCAGAAAGCTAACTTGGGTGTCTTTTGGTTCCAATAGATTCTTTACACTGTGAAGAGAGTTTCAAAATCTTCTAAAATATCCCTTTTCAATGACCTAAAACAGAAAAAGCTGCGAGTTGCAGGCGAAAGACAATTCATAAGGACATAGCCAACTGCACTGACACCAGCCTACATCATCAAGTCATAGTAGATGTTGATGACGTGGGTCTGCCATGGAACGCTTTGAGCGATACTGCTGCAAGGAATTGTGGGACTACATTATCCCCTTTTTAAAAGAGCGGACCAATAAATCCGATGCAAAACAAGACAAGAAAGGAAAGCATTTCAAGCAAACGCTCCTATCATGGCTGCCTATCGTAGATACTGTGAGGTCATTTCACACGAACCTTACTTGACCACCACTCGGGCTTTGCGTCTTAGTTTCTTCACGCGATCAGATCTTGTTATTTTTCTGATCTTGCCTGTACTTTGGACTCTGTCTCAGCCTGCTCCCTGTGCTTTATTTTTTTTTTCCGTCTGGGTTTTATAACCTGGAAACCGCTTTTTGCTTTTACTACCTGTGTCTTGTATCGTGCTCTTGGGTCCTGTGAACAAGCCTCGGACAAAATTATTGTACAATTAAGGCTGTGCTGTAAATATGACTGAAGAGACAGTTCTTTAGTCGTATTTACAGCTTTTTTTAAGAACTATTTTTATAGCTGGTAATTATTTTAATTTATTTTTTTTTGGACTTAAATGGAAACAAGTCAAAATATGGAGTTGCTGCACACTGATACGATCTTTAACGTCACCTTAAGCTGGAGTTGTTACGCATTTGAGCCGCTGCTATGTCTAAGTGTAGGTGTCTGGAGATTTTAAATAATTGGAAATTATCAAGACCTACTTGTTGTATATAAATTGCCCATGAGAGGTGTGTTTAAACCACAAAAGGAAGCAATTTATTGCCTGACACAGAAATGAACTCTGTGTAACTTTCGTCAGTCATGCATTTAGACAATGTGATCTTATTTTGAAGTAATTGTTGGGAAGTAGTTCTCCCTGTAGCAGATAAACGGAATTTAAAATGTATAAGAGGCTATAAAACTGTGTTACGCAACTGGCATTATGGTTTATTAACATTACAGTTTATATAATGTTGAACAAACTCCCCGTGACAACACTCATGGGTCTCCTGAACAGCAGTGTTGGAGCTCAGTATGATGGCTCCACCCGTCACTATCTTGGCAGTGCCTGACTCCTCTTAACTCCTGGTTCATCCTAAAATGAGGAAAAATGTGGCGCGTGAGTGGAGTTTAGGGTGAGACTGTCCTACGATGACACCCACATGTTACCACACCCATTAATGTGCATAACTTTAAGCCTTGAGACAATTTTAATCTGTGAGTTATAACAAAAAAAAAAAAAAAAAAAAAGAAATCACCTCCTGTACAGTTTTCATTATTACAAAAATAACCAACACAGACCAAATCTTCCTTTAGTACTGGGCTAGAAACATGTTAAGTTTGGCATTTTAACATGGGGTTCTATGGGGATTGACTCGCTTTTGGAGCCAGCCTCTAGTGGCCAATCAGAAAACTGCACGTTTTGTCATTTTCCCTTTCGCTTCATTTTCATGCCTGAAAACTTGCGACTCTGTGAATCCTTGGAAACTGTTTTTGGTTTTTGTTGTTTTTACTTGTCTTTACTTTTACTTCAATCTGCTTTAATTAACCTGAAGCGAAATGGTTAGAAAAACAAACATTTTACCTGTTGACCCGACAGAGTGTATAAATCGCGGTGAGACAAATCTCGAGGGCCCCGTATTGCTTTTATGATTGTAAAACGGAGGAATTCGACAATGTTTGTGGCTCCTTCTCCAAGGTCACATTTGGGATTGGCAGCATGAGTCGATGCATGCAATATAAAGCTCCCGTCTGACAATTTGGTTTGAATGAAAGAACATCACTTCAAGGTTGATAACTGTGCAGCTGACGAGTACGCACTGAGCAGTGACTCACCTTTCAGCAGCGCTTCTCCTCTTTTTCTTTTCTTTTCTTTTTTCCCCCCCTCAGCTTAGCTGTTGGCATTTGGAGAAAGCCATTATCACGTAGTGAGATAGAATGAGATGTACAACGGGAGCCTTCCACACACTTCTCCAGTGTTATAAAGTAGATATGCACCCAGAGAAGGAACAGCGAGGAAACCTTTAGAAGCTGAGGAAGCATGATTAAGTATTTCGCGCTGCCCTCAGCTTTGTTACTTGAAGTGAAAATAGCTTCATCACCCTCTTTCCTTACGTCAGTACGTTCTGTGTTTGTGCTTTTGTCTTTGGTGCCCTTTTTTTTTGAAAACAAGAGATAAAAAGAAGAATTAATCCTCCACACATCTATGACCCTTCCTTTTCCCCCGCCGCTGTGCTGTAACTCCCTTTCACCTTCTTCTTTCTCTCGCCTTTTTTTTCCCCGGCCCTACTTCTCACCGTAAACGGGTGATAAGCACCCTTTGCTGGGACATTTATCTCAGCAGACAGAGAAAATGACACTTCAAGGTCTGCCCTGACTAACAGGCCAGAGAGTACATACATACACAGGACAAAGGAGGGTGTAAAATGGAGGATGGCAAGACCAAGGAAAATGGAGAGAAGAGAAGGAAGCTGAGTTTACAAAACGGCGGCGGCGGCGGCGTGGAGTAAGAGATGACAAATTAACAATGGAGGCGGATGAGAGGCTACAGATAATGGAGCCTCGTGACTGTGTGTGGCAACTGCTGTTTCATATATGTTTGAAAACGAGATGTATTTTTTTAGATTTAACAGACTTTTTCCGCTTCGAAATGTACCATCTGACGTTTTGATTCACGTAACGGCCCACCGTAAAGGCTCGCCGGCCCTGGATGTGGCAACTGATTCGCATCATTTAGCACATGATGCCTCTGTGGTGCACTGCAGGTGGTAGATTTGAAGCATCAGCAGCAGCTGCACCTGCAACTCACCATTACACATAACGCCACTATATCATACTCGTTTTAGAGCCGGGATAATACCACATGTCTGGGACTGTCAGTGACCAGAGAGACAGCGATACTATATATTTTGTCGATTCACCGTGTGTGCGCGCCACAAGATAAATCACACATCTCGCTGCACAATATATATATATATTCATTTCTCCTCCTGGCGTCTAACTAACAAGCATATATAGTGATTGACGTCCCTATACGTGCTTGGGGGGGGGGGATAGATAAGGATATGTTTCCACAACAAGATGAAGGATGACTGTCGTATTTTTTTTTTTTTTTACTCGTGGGGAAAAAAATAATACACTTTTAAGTCCCTTATTTCTTGAAAGGTGTCAGCAGTCACCGTGACACCACAAGCTGTTTGACTAAGTTTAGAATAGACGTGTCAAGGTTCTCTGACACACTGCTTGAAATTTTTAGTGCACACCGAGCCTTTGAAAACCATAGGTGCATGTCAGCACATACCCATCTGATCCTTCCTGTGGATTCCGTCTAATGCCTGTACCCAAAAAAAAAAAAAAAAAAATCTCTCATTTTCAAAGCGTTTCTACAATAGCCAATGTCAAAAAAATGAAGCACTTAATGCACCATAGATTGTTAAAAAATTACCTCCAGGGCATGCAAATGAGAGTGTTGTCCTGTTAAGGCTTTTTGCTCCTACATGGCTGCAATTTGCTTCTTTTCATTTAGCTTTTCTTTTTTCCTCATAGCTTATGCTACGTCGCAGCACATATACATATCTAAGCCTAACTGTTGAGATTTTCTGTGCCTGTGTTCGAGCTGTTTTGCAGCCTAGGGAAGCATGCTAAATTAATCCTTTTTCATTTGAAGCTGAAACGTGCTCGCATTGTGCCGGGTGTTGAAAATGCCTGGGCCTGCATTTTTTATTTTTTTTTTTAAATATTCCCCAGCCTCAACAAGGAGCCTCTATTCACTCCTCATCTCAGCTTTGTTCCATTTGTCTTTTAACACTTATCTGCTTCCCCAAAGTTGAGTAATTGTTGAATTGAGCAGAATAATGGGTTTGGTATCTTTTGCATTATCAAGCGTGTCACGTGTTTTTTTTGTTTTTTTAAATTCAAGCTGGATTCTGTGTTTCAGCTGCAGCACTGTGACTTGAGGAAGGGGTTTTTTTTTCTTCACCCTAATTTCACTATCCTCTTGGTCTTTTCCTCTCCATTTGCTGAAATGGTGTTTTTTTTTTTGTGCAGAGAGGAGGTTCGAAGTGATTGGAGGTCATGTAGATTGAATTTTAATTCTCGTGTTTGCCAGCTGTGGTAATTTCCCCGAACACATGCCGCAGGAGTAGAGTGAAATGTCCTCTCCTCTCTTCTCCTACTGAGGGGATTTGAGTTGCCTGCCATTAAAGATGGTGTTTCCTGCCTCCGGCGCCAGAAGACAGACTCGTGGCGAGCTGACAGTCGGCCTCCTTGCGCTGGAACACTGCGCTGGTAGCGCCTGACGCAACTCGGATTCACACGGCGCGTGGAAAGGCTGAGGCGGCGGCGGCGGATGCATGGCGAGGCGGAGAGGAGTACAAACTGTTGACTGAATTGTAGAAAAATGCCAGAGAGGCAGCGGTGGAGAGACAGAGATTTGCTTGACAATGTTTACCCCGGAGAAAAACAGATCCTACTGCACTTTAAAACGATCTGTTCGTTTCAGTTTTTTCGCTGCTTGGAACGTTATGCTGTTGCTCCCTAATCCCCATTTGTAATTAAATGTGTGCTTAGGAGCTGTGCTGGGTTATGTAAACTCAGACTCGCATTGTGATACACTATGCAGAAGAGGAAAGATGGGAGTGTTCTTGCACCCGTCTTCCCCTGCTTTCTGTATCTTGTGTCTCATTTCATTTGCCGCCTTCTTCTTTTTTTTTATATATATCTTTCTTTCTCCACACACCCAACTCTCCCTCTTCCTCTTGTGTGGTTTTCCCACTCACTCTCTCTCTCACATATACAGAGATAGAGTGAGAGAGAGAGAACACACAGAGGAAATCAAGCCTTCAGTGTTCGGCCATCTGAGAAATTGACAAGTCTCCAAACCTCTCCCGGCAGCTGGGAGGATGGTTCCCAGAGGGACCAACTGATTTCGAGGATAAAAAAAAAAAGTTAAAAACAGGTACTCCTTAGCTGGACTTGTACATCAGCCTTTTTAGGGCCTACAAGCAGTGTTTTAGGTTGTACAAAGCAGCATGAATTTGCATTTTCTCATATTTTCATGCAACAAGAGACACTTGTTTTGCAGCACGATGTTCACGGGGTGAGTCCGCCACAATCAATTCACTGTCAGTAATTTAATATCGCTGCTGTTTTCACGCTGACTTATTAGCGCTTTTCATCGCTTAACTTATTCAACTCACCCCCGTTTATGTATTCATGATGATCTTTCCTCATTGTGTTGTTTCTTCTTTTTTTTTCTTTCTCCACCCTTTGCTCACGTTTCATCTCCACTTTGTTCATCACGAGTCCAAACCAGAAGCTGGTGTCAGCAGCAGCAGCAGCAGCAGCCCGGCTGTCTTTGACTTTGCTGCCCCCCGATGGTGCTGTGGTTCACTGCGGGCGTGCACGCTGCATGTTCGCCACGCTGCCTTCTCTCTGCCTTTCTCGTTTCTCAGTCCTTTCCTTGCTTCCTCTCCTCGTGTCTTAGCTTCTGTCACCTCAGATGGAGGAGACACGTTGGTGAGACTAGGACGGAGAAAAATGAGGCATACTTGCCGGAATGTGGCAAGAATGAAAGGAAGTCATACATTTTTCATTTTTTTTTAGCACATATATGTACATCCTTTACATATTTTATTGTGTGAACCACTACAACTGTTTGTATTAAAAGCACCATACAGACACTGCTACATAAATGGTAAAAAGTTTGATCATGCATCTTAAATAATTAATACAGTTTATAAATAGCCTACACACTGTTGTGGAGCCAAAGGTGGCCACAGCGACCTCAGGCTAAAGTCTGGCCACCGCACACAACCGAAGCCTGTTAGAGGACTACTCACAGAACTAGAGTTATGCCCCTCATGTCATTTAAATTTTACTATCATCAATTAATATATTATATTCTTATTATGTATGAGTCCTGGTGGTGCACTTCTACATGACAGCCAGGCCTGCATAAGTGAATGATTAAAGTAAAGTGACCAAAGAAATGGATCATTTAGCCGACAGCAATTTGCCATGCAGGGGGGGAAAAAAAACTCAAACTACAAAAAGAACACTCCCACCATGTATATTCCAGCTGTGTGTTGAAAATCCTCCCACAAAGGATACGACGAGTGCCTCCTCTCTCCTCCAGCAGCATTGAGGGAATTGAGACATCCTTCAAGATGCTGAGATCTGGGTCACAGGCGGGAGACACGAGGCAAGGTTGTTCAAATTAGAGAAATGAGCCGAGCCGCCTGCCTGTCGGAGTTTCCTTTTTGCAGCGACGAGGGCCGAGCACGGCGCTGAAAGTTAGTTTTCTACCCGCCGTGTCTGGACGAGCATCGAACGGGAGGCCTTTTTCTTGTTCCCTCCTCTCGGGTCCCATAAAGGTAGCTGCTGTACATTTAATTTGCAAACTCAGTGGTTTGAACGGTAAAACATGAGGCGCAGCTCGGTGTAGCAGATGTGACGGAGCTTTACAGCGGTACAAGGCTTTCTCATTTGTCGAGCACGTTGCTGGAGTTAAATGTTTCAGATCAAAATCCTTCGGGTGCGAGAGTGTAAGCGAGGCTTTCAAGGAACCGCACGATCTGATTTACACATGTTTAAGAGTTTTACAGTTTAGGTTATTGCATGTAGGGCTGCAATGTACATCTATCTATAATCTGCCAGTTATTTTTATGTGTAAAGTGTTTGAAAAAAATGCCTTTAAGTTGCTTTGTTTGTCTAGAAAGCATATTTAAATCTCCAAGATCGTCAGATTACAGAAGCTGCACAAGTGAGGCACACGAAACTCGCGTTTATTCCACCTACAGTGAACGATCAATGGATTATCAAACCAGTTGGCCTTAAACTTTCTTTACAACAACTAATCGAAGAATAGTTTCAGCTCTAATTGTTGTACAGCCAACAGTGAAAGTACTGTCCTCCCACACACACACACACTCAACCAACACCTCCTCCTACCATGTTAATCTTAAGAACTTGTAAAATTGATCTTTTTTTTTCCCCTCCTTATTCCAAACACACCAACATTAAGCACTGATGTATCTTTTTCCGACCCTTTGCCAAATACAATACAACAGAATTCGCCGGCAAGTTGGGAGAACGTCGCGAAGCAAGGGCAAAGCCATAAATCAAGTCTACTTTATCAAGAAATTCTCCGAGCAGATGATCACGGGGGCCCGTAGCGAACGGAACAAAAAAACCTATTTTCGCTTGCAAAGTTTGGAGGAATCACCGTCCTGCCCTTTTTGTTCTGATAACTTAAGTGTTCCTCGATTACACGGTTTCTGTTCCCTAATGGGACATTAAAATTCTTTTGCTCTGAGGTTACAACACGGCCCCCAAAAATGATCCTTTTTTGGCTTAAATAATTGTCTGCCGGCTGCGTGTTGCTCCGGGTTCAAAGGTAACCGTCGGCACAGTGGAGGTGACATCTTTTTTTATTTTTCCCTCCGCCGCCTTTTCGACAGTCTGTGCACACCGCTGCTAAAGGTTAATGTAATGTATTAAGAGGTTGCAAATAGTTGTCTGTGTTTGTTTTTTTTGTATACAGAGAGACCTTTCGCGCGCCCATATGTGTCGCCTCCCCACTAAGCAGTAGTTTTACTCCCCATAAATCATCGCAAACTGTCATTAATCATAACTTCAACACCCTTTAGGTCAAATATAGCCGCTTGGCTTTGAATAATCCATCTTACGGTGGCATAAGCTACCAGAGAGGAATGCCATTCCTTGACTTATATCACCGGTGGATTTAAGCCAACAATGATTCAGACGCTGTGATGTTCCCGCCTTCAAAATATAGCGAGCATAAATAATACAGTATGATGTCCTTTGTAAAAAAAAATAAAAAATCAGACTTGGAAATGTAATGTGTAGATGCTGGATTCAGATAGCGGCGTTATCTGTCACATGTTGATAAAGCTCTGCAGATTTACCTCATCCCAGTGTAAAGCCTATTCAATATGTCTGATGCACAAAACCGCTTACTGTTTCATATTGACTCGACACTACCCCTTGTGATTTTTGATATCCTGATAGACTCATTTCGCCCTGCTTAGGTTGAGCATGACGGCATGTTTGATAATCCCCGTGAGTGTACTGACCTCATCCTGAGTGTTTTTTTTCTGCTGTCTGGAGGGGATGTCATTCCTCAAAGTGCTTAGTATGTACTATTCTCTAAATCTGGGTCGAGTGTCAGCGTTGTGTTTTACGTTTTTAGGGTTTGTGTCTAAGAGTTAGAAAAGGAGGAAGGAAGTGTGGCTGGCTGATTAGACAGTGAGCTGCAGTTGTTTGTTATGGTGTTTGTTATTTGACTTGTTTTTCCTCTAAAGCTCTGCCTATTAATATTTTAGCAGTGAATCAGATGTAATTTAAAAGAAGGACCCTCTCAGGGATAAACACACAGCATTATCGCCTGATTCGGGAGTTCCCATCGGCTCTACGGAGCTTTTGGGCTTTTTTTTTTTTTAAGTTAGTTAATCTTTGGTCTAAAGGTTTTGTGCACATCAGTATTGATGATATTTAAAGAGTGGAACACTGACATCACATTAGTACAGCTCAGGAACGTAAATTCCCCAGCTGTATTAAAACATTTGAGTTAGCTGCACATTGGATGATTTTCTAAAAGTCACCTTGTGAGTTATAAAAGTGTAAAACTAGCTAATTTAAATTAACTGAACCTGAATAAACAAGTTCAGTAAACTTAAGATACTGAGTTGATTCAACTAGTCACACAGACGATGGTTACAGACAGATTTCCTTTGACGTTTTACAAGTTTGAAGAGAAAGTTTGTTGTTCATTAAACATTGAGAGCCGACATCCTGAAGCCTTTTTTTGGACCAAAGTCAGAACAAAGACAATCTGTTGGGCTGCAGTGAGACAGTTCATACGTCTACAGGTGTCGGAATTCAGTACTAACCTGTGCCATGGTTATCACAACTTAATTACACTAAGAGTCAGTTTCCACCATGTCTGCCTTCTAAAACTACGACAAAAAGAATATCTGAGGGGTTTCAATTCTACATCTATACACCCTAAGTCTGCCTATATGGTAGTTTTCCTTCTTATAAACATAATTAAATGAGTTGAGTAAAGGCTCAGCTCTTTATTCATTCAACTTGTCATTTAAAGTCCAAATATGTCACATTGTAAGAAGGCATGCTTTGCACTTTTAAAGTAGTCTGAAAAGAAATAAGCATGTTTTTACAATAAATAAATGATAAGTTGCTTTGACCAAATTCTTTTATGGTGTTTTACATTGTACAGTTATCATTACAGACTCTTCATTAGAATTACAATTAAAAAATAAAATAAAATAAAAAAATAGAATGAAACTTTATTGTTCCCTTCGGTACAAAACCTCAGGGAAATTGCTACTCCAGAAAAAACAACACAACACCAACATAAAATCAGCAAAACGACAGCATTCAAAATTCAAAATCAAAATCAGCATTCAATTCAATTCAATTCTTCATACCTACAACACTCTTATTTCCAGTGTAATTTAACTGCCAAAGAAGACAAAACACTCAGTAAACAAAGTTAAAGATGGATTTTTTTAACATTTTAAATAGATATTGCAGTAATATTGTTATCAGAATTTCTTTTGACCTTGATAATCATGTAGTAAAAATCGTATATGACCTGGTTTGGTTACTAAGTTTAACAAATACACAAACATTTAAAGTAGATAATTGTAAACATTAAATAAATAAATAAATACAGCCGAGTACTGAAATACCAGCACAATATCAAATGTGACCATGTAGAATAGAAGGAAAAGTTATGAGGTGTCGTCAAAGCATATTAGAGATTTACATTCTTAGAACACAAACTGTATAAATAAGCAACTTAATCTTTCAGCTTCACATTTTTGCTGTATGACTGGCACCCTTTATTATTATCAATATTATTATCAGGTACCATTTTCAGCAAGAAAGTTCAAATAAACTCTCTGTGCTGTTGGTTTCAGTCGCAAATAGCAGAGCAAATTAGCAGCGCCTGGTGAGTAAACTCAAACATCTAAAAGTCACTTCTTTTTCCAGTCAGAGTTGGTGGAAACCAAAGCAAAATTAGTTTTGGTTTTAGATGAATCAGGTGCAAGAAAAAACTCTAGATTAATGCTAATGTACACCAATGGGTTAGGGGATGGATCGGACTTGTTCTGGTTTATTTCATAGACTCTCAGTCAGAGTTTGGAGGTCGGGTCAACGCCTTGGGCTCCTTGATTTGTTCCTTCAAATGCTGTTGAACAGTTTCTGTGGTGTGATAAATCGGGACGCTGCTGCCATCTTGGTGCGCCTGATCTGTAGCAGTGTTTGTCAAAATAACATCCACATGAATGCCACCACCCAAGGTTTTCCAGTAAAAAAACTGCAGTGTAAACGAGAAAATCGATGTGACTTACTCCACCTATCACCTGTGGTTTTAATGATGTGGCTGATCAGTGTTGCTCTGTGCAAAAAAACACTTTAGCCTCCATAAGAGTTGTATTTTCCTCTTTTTATGGAGTTCTTTTGCCCCCAAGAGGCAAACAAAATCTAATTATTGCAACTTTAAGTAGAGTTTTCTCACAAAATAGCTTACTGAGAACACAGAGCCGGGGGGAAATGTAAATTCTGACATTGAAACGAGCAGAAATTTTTATTAATGTCAGCACAAGGTTACTGTCAGTAATCACTGACACTGAGCTGTTCGATCAACACCCCCACTAAAAATCCTCAGTGATTTTTTTTTTAAGGTCACTTTGTGCTTTGGGAGCCATACAAATATTGGCTATCATGCTGACAGCCATACTTGGAGTCAATTTCAACAGAAAGGAGAAGATTGAAGTCCCTGCGCTTCACATAAATCTTGCAACTTACTGTAATAACAGAGATTAATACTTAATCAGACTTGAAATATTATAATGTCTCCAATGTATACGCTGTTATATTTTTTTTTTCCCGCCTACATATTTAAAATGCATTTCTCTGTGTTTTATTTAAGTGGTTTCCTCCACACAAGGGGGTTTGGATTATTCGACTAGAGGGTTCCTTTAAGAGTACAGTGGAGCCTGCTGGGATATTTTGGGTCGTTTTGATGGTCCTGCGTTGTAGCAGCAGCGGCACATTGTGTGTCTCCAGAGTGAGTCACGTGTCGAGGATTACTGTGGATAACGTCCACAGCCAAGAGCCCTCTACTTTCGAGGGCAGGCATTTTGTACCGCCTCACTACGCAATACACACATAATTCAATTCGATTTTATTTATACGGCGCCAATAACAATTGAAGTTGTCTCAAGATGCTTTACAGAAGTCGGCGCCAAAACCCCCCCAGAGCACGCAGGAAGGCGACGGTGGCGACGAATAAACCCCCTTTTAGCACTGCAACAACAAACACACATATAAACTCACAGCATATGCACATGAAAAAGGAGACTAATACACACTTAGTGCCTGTAAGAGTCTTTATCAGTGTCCTTATCCTCGCTGTCAGGTTGTGGATGTGATTTTTGAACTTTAAAGACTGTTGACAGCCGACTCTGAAATGTGTGTGTGTGTGTGTGTTTGTGTGTGTGTGTGTGGGAGAAGAGTTGACAGGCATTCATGTGAAATACCACAATGACAGTCAAGGCCCTTGTTGGTTTGTTTATCAAAACAAAGACTTGTCACTCTGTTTAGGTTGAAAAAAAAAAAAAGATTAGATAATCCTACACAGTTACAGCCAAGGCAAGTAAATAATGGGAACGACGAGAGCGAATGGAAACAGATTGAAGAGGACGAAAGTGTGTGTGTGTGTGTGCGCGAGTTTTGCAATTATGTTTGTGAGAGCCAGTCTGAGTTTTGGATAAGGCTCAACAATATGGCGAAAAACATATTTTATAGATAGCAAAACTTTTAATGGCCTATTTTCAATAAAGGCATGGAAACAAATGAAATTGAATTTTTACTGAAATGGTAACACAGCAGTGAAAAACGCACACAAACAAATGACATGACAACATGAATGAAAGTAAATAAGGATAAAGGAATGATTTCTACTTGATATATGTATGCTAGGATCTGGTATAATCCAACCCAGTCGCCACAAAATTGTATTCTTAATTATGTTTTGAGGGAAATTTACTTTTAGGTGGATTGTATTTGTTTGTAATGTATCACAGATATGTCTCTAATCAACATATCTTTCTACTGCTTTACTGTCACTTCTTTTCAGGAACCAATAATATATTAGATGGGGCGGGACTTGTCACCTTGGCAACCTAGAAAATGGAGGAGAAGCTTTAAACACGTAGTGAATGAGTCTAATTTTAACCCAAACCATGACATTTTTGTCACCCTAACAAGTTTGGTGCCTAACCTTAACCAGGCTTCTAAAGGTATACAAACTAGGGATGCACGATATATCAGCAACCACATCGGTATCGGCCGATAGTAGTGTGTTTTCCAATGTATCTGTATCGGTCCGATGAACAAGTTTAGCCGATGGGAAAAACCGATGATTGTGTAACATTAATGCCTTCGTCTCTACATTTGATATTGTTGCTACGTCACAGATGTTTTTACTTAAATGATCCTGGACTTGAACATTAAATATGTTAAAATATGTTTTAGTTTTGTTACGTAATAAAGAAGACTATGTGGTCCAATTTGGGCTTCTTTTGAATAGTTTTCATGTTCTCACAGTTCTTACTTATACTCATTTTTCGATGTGAACAAAAATTGAATATCGACATCGGTAATGTTGGTAGTATCAGTTATCGGCCGGAAATTTTAATATCGTGCATCACTAACGTAAACCTAGCCAAGTAGTTTTGGTGCCTAAACTTAACCAGAAAGGAAAACCAAAAGTAAACAACAAGAGAAAATAAAATTTTATCATAAGACTGATGGTCTCTTGTCCATCACAGGACTCAAACTCTGGTCTTAGGGGTGAAGCTCCAGTTTAATCCACCTGTCCTACCTCCTCATGCTAAGCTTGTCGCTTTTTCATACTGGCCGCCTTTCACTCAACATCACGTTTTTTTTTTTACATTTACATCTAATTGCATTCCCCTTTAGATGCATAGGATCATGTATTATAAAGGGACCCTGCAGTCTCCACCAGAGGGAGAACAGCAGATAGAGGCAATGAGAGGCCCAGGTGGCTGCAGACTAGCAGGCCTTGGAAGGACCTGCATGGAAGCGATGGGATGAAATGATGAAGGGCTCCCAAACCAACAGAGACAAAATAGGCTGCTTATGAATCAGGAAGGGAGCACAGTTGGGGTTTGTTCATGCGTCTCAACTTGGCGTGTTCGTATCTGATGCATTTAAGTTATCTGTCAATCATTTTATCAAACAGCTATTTGAATGCTGTTGATGAAATGTGACGCTTGTATTGTTTTATTACCTCAGCCTAGTTTTGGACCAGCAGAGTGACGATACTTCTTCTTGTCCTCAACTCCTCTCACCACTTTTAAAGGACTGTTTGAGGGTTGATTTTAGGGTTAAGCTAAGGGTTGAAGTTAAACACTTGCTGGTTAAAGTCAGTTTAAGGAGCTGGCGAATGCATGGTGTCAATTAAAGCCCTCACGGAGATGGCAATACAAACACGAGTGCGTGTGCTGAAGAGATTTGACTAGCTTACTCCCCCCCCTCCTCTACACCCTGAATATTTGTGGAGCTTCGCACTTAATAGCTTTCCTCCTCCTCCATCTTCTGCTTCAGTTGGACTGCTAATTATGTAAAGTGCGGGGCTCACTGGAAAACACACACGTTCGCGCTGCACCCGCAAACACACACAGACTGACAAGTAGCAGCTTAATTACCATCTGAAACGACATCCTCATTGCTGCTGATATCTCTCTTTAGAAATACCAAATTACAGAGGGGCGCATACTGTAGCCGCCACTGTACCAGCGTGTTGTGCGCCTCGCGGACGCCGTCTCGCTTATTCATAAACACGTGGGGATGCATGGAGTGCAATCACCTGCGGTATCTTTCTGATGCTCGTCATTAGCTTTACATTGGGTATGAATGACTCTCATCACGGCGGCCGTCTTCACTTTAGTCGGAGCCCAACGTTTAGTTCTTCACACATGTAAAGCGATGTTTGGCTCACAGCTGCTTTCGCTTCTTTACAACTCTGGCATTGCTATGGCAACCGTGATTAAGCTTTGCACAATGCCTTCTTTGAATTGCCAGCTGCCTATACCTATATGTTTTTGAGAAATAATAAGCAGAACGACCTAACGCTAGCTTAAAGGGGGCATTTTGATTCCATTCCAGTTTGATAATAAAATTGTTCTCGCCATAGAAGCGTGCTGAGATAGTCAGGACAAACCTACACATTATACTGAATGTATTTGGAAGAGAAAACAAAGGCCCAAGCTAGATTTATTACCTATTAACTGCCTGTGATCATCAAAAACATCCACTATTTACTTTATAATGACATTTTGATCAATCAGACTTTTGATTATCCCTCCAAATAAAGCGATGTTTATAACCTATCTGATATAGTTGTTGCTTTCCTAGTTTTCCACCATTACTTTAGTGAATACAGTCCAATAACAACTGATGAAATAATGGCTGCAAAAGCATTTGGATGGTTTGCCTCTACTGATGGTGCGCCTCTTCAAGTACGCTGCTGTAAGTGAACACTTCAGTGAATAAAACAACTACATTTATATCCGTGAGGCACGGAGCACTTTTTTTTTTTTTTTTTTTTTTTCAAATCCCAAAGTCATAGAGCATCACATCACCGTGATTCTGATGTTACCAGATCCCAGACAGCAGGGCATGTAAAAATGTCATATTTCAAAAT